>NW_019384610.1:348113-387926 GCF_000671375.1 Centruroides sculpturatus | reverse complement strand
AGTGTCTTATATTAATTTTTGCTCTGAAAAATGCGCTAGGTCTTATTTTCAGGGAATGTCTTATTTTTTCCAGGAAGAAGAATTCACATTTATTATTGAACAAAAAAATTCCCAAGTCGAACTTAGACGAGAGTGACGTATATCCGGTGTGTCGAACTGTCGCCTTTTTATAGCGTCAACATCGGACTCGCTGACCAATTAGTGCTTACTGAACCGTAGCACTATGCAAATGTCGTGTGGTTTATCAACCTTCTTGGCCCCCGAAATGTTTGGTGAAGAAAATATGGCCCGCGGACTATGATAAGTTGGACAGCGCTGTATATATACAAATTTACAATTGTCAAGTGATTTCAATTTATAAATTTTTTCCAAATCGGAATTACATAACAGGTATGACTCTCTTGTTAACAGGAAAAGTATAATGTACAGGGACAAGCCACTACTAAAATCGAGAGTAAAGTTTTTAAATTTATATTTAGATAAGGTCACGAGTCTTCATTAAAGTCAATCCTTGCATTTACACGTAATGTGAAATGCAATTTTCTGATAATTTTGATTTATTTCGGTTATACGTAATGACGAAACATTAATTATTATATAATATGCTAAGTGCAGAAGGCGCTTTACAAATTATATAGAAAATAGTAATTACTATATATAAATTATATAGTAATTAGCAACTTTCACAACTATGAAGATATATACAATTTTTAAAGCATTCTTAAAATAAATAACATTACCTATCGTTATTATTTATTAGTTAATCAATATGTGAAAATATAGCAATTTAGAGGTTATAAGTAAAATAATTATTATAAAATGGCAAAAAGCTTAATCCTAAGGATAGTGATATTACAGTTTTACATTAAAAAGTAAAACTGTAAATGCTAATAACGAGTAAAATCACTAAATCCGTCACCACTCGAGATAAGACACATGACTCCCTTTATCTCCTCATCCCGTTGATATTTAACCACCAAAATTTAATCTCATCAATGACCCTTATATACAAACTACCATGCCAAATTTTTTTACTTCATCATTACCCTATCCTGAGATATTAAGATAAACGAAATAAACGACAACACATACAAACACACATACATATTTCGGGTATCACTTACGACTCCTATCTTACCTTCCTTAAGCTTCAAAGAAGATCGAACCACACACAAGCACACACACACACTAACATACCTACATACAGAAATCCCCGAATTTTTTTTTTTTCATTTCTCGACGTTTCGAGGTCCCCTGAGTCCAAAAATGTAAAAATCTTGGGGGTTATTGTTTTGACCGATCGCCATACTTTTTCCTTCTGTTATATGCAACAGCCGATAAAGTAAGAATTGCTTGTTATTTGTAGTATATTGCATAACAGAACATACGTTTCATCATTTGTAAGTACAGTACAGTGCACTTTCACTAATCCGGACTAATTATAAAATCGTTCGTGTTATTTATAGTTTTGATTCTTTTTGATTCTGTAGCCACTAAGACGGCTTTTTTCATACTCAGATCCACAATTGTTGGTGTGCGACGGTCCGACGTATCCTGGAAAAACCACTTTTCGAAAAATTCCAAGAGTTCTTCGCCCAAATTCAGTCCGAGTCCTTCAGAGTGATAGGATAAGAGTAGGAATCCTTTACTATCTCGGCAATCCGGCCATCCGGTTTTTTCTATTAGTGAAAAGTTCGGAATTAAAGGGGAAAGGAAGGAAATGAACTAAAGGGAAATACATATTTCCTCCAAAAAATCATTATGCTAAATTTGGTGCATACATTTACATATGTTAAACTTTATAAAATACAGTAGATCCCCCTATAAGACTGGTTCCTATAATTACGATTCCTATAAGACGGCGAAAAAATTGTGGCGGTATCCGTACACAACGGTAAAAAACTCCTATAATTACGTAAAACGTCATCGGGCAGCCGAACTACTTTCCCGCCGTCCGTAGCGCCACGCTACGGACGTTTAGGCGGGTAAATTGAGTTTAGTTTCGTCTGTACATATAATTATATATAAATTAGGTACTGTATATATAATTATATATTAACTTAATTTATTGTAACTTTATTATAATTATGTATATATGCTCTCCGCCGTCTAGCGCTACGCTACGGAGAGTTTAGGCGAACTATCGTCTGTACAGTATGTAAATTAGCTACCGTAAGTCTAATACAGTACTGTAATTTTATACATTTCGTGTGAAAGAAACATTCCTTATTCAACGGCGATTAAAATCTATATATATAAAAATGAATGTATGGTTGTCTGTCTGTGTGTGTGTGTGTCATTCATGCATTACCACACCGTTTATCCGGTTGGCGTGAAACTTTGGGAAGTTGTTTAATNGTGCACACTAAGTTTATACGGATTATTTCCAAAAAAAATATACGTATTTTGGAAATGTTGAGTCGGATTAGTCTAGAATCGATTAATTTTATGGAAGAAAACCTTTCAAACAGCCGTAGTCCGTAAACTTCACACGTGTCGGGCTGTGATTGGCTGTGATTCCTACAAAATCGGATTCATAAAGAACGGGACGTATCTACCGTCTTATAGGGGGATCTACTGTATGTTAACTTACAAATGTTTTATGTTTTAAAAAATTATATATATATTCTCAATACAAAAACAACGTTTTGCGACAGAACGAACAAACTTGGTTCGGATTAGTGAGAGTGCGCTACATTTCTTGTTGTTACTGATTGAAATTAGATTAAATTTTTCATCGGATATTCTCAATTTTAATAAGTACTTTAATAATATGAAAATTTTTGAATTATTTTCTTCTTTAAAACTTTCCTCATTATTACGAACAACATCTGTTTAGGTCTTAAGCTGGTGTTTTCGAGATCTTCATCTACTTTTGTCATTGTTCCTATTCCTCTACACTTCAGATTTATATACAAAAATCAATTTTAGTAAGCGATTGCTGTGCCTCCTAATTACATAATCTTTCCATTTTAATGTTATCTACTTCACTGGCGCCATTTAATTTTTTCTAACATTCAAAATTTCGTTGCTCATCTAATGACTTTTATGAAATTCAAAACTTTTGTGATTTTATAAAATTTACTACCCTTTTTTTATTAAAAAAGCATTAAATAGAAGTATATAATTATAAAACAATCTTCGTGTATGGAACATATGCCCATGAGTGGTTCAGTGGATACTGTAAAACCACTTTTATGGTCGCGGATTCTTGCCTGATTCAAAGTCGATTTTTTTAGAGTTTTTCACGTGTTAATCATCTAAATAGAGGCTAGTTTCCAATAGAAAAACGTGTCCAACGTCTAAATAGAAACTAGTTTTCCATAGAAAATCTCCATATTCCATATTCCAAAGAAAACCTTCTACATATTTATTTAAAGTCACAAAGTGACTCTTGAAATGCACTAAGACTCTTGAAAAGTTACTTGCACTAAATTGTGCAAGTAACTTTTATCTTGCTACAGGCCTATACCTGGAATTTATTTTTAAAATGTAGAGTTAATAAATGATTCTTGAGTATTTATCATCATTATCTGTTTCGGTTTAGAAGTTGAATTACTATAATTTACTCTTCTGTTCTGGTCCTAATTACATTAGGCTAATTCTTACGTATCCATTATGATAATGAAGAAATTCATTTACATTTGGTAGATGGTAAATATGTAGATTAGAAATTATCCAGTAATTTGTAACTTTATTTACAGAAATTTTTTAAAATTTTAATTAGCCTCTAATTATAATTCCATTATGTGTATCATTTAACCCGAACGAGTTAATTTCCATGATTTCGAAATATTTTACACTATTTTTTAAATAATTGTCAAGTATCAGACAAGTAATGTCCAAAGCTTTGATTTCACGTGTAGAGGAAAGACATGGCCATATACGAAATGTTTATCCTGGGAGAACGAGGTGGGAGAAGAGAACGAGTGACAGGGAGAAAGTAAAAGAAAGATAGGATTTCTCATGGCTTGCTATGTACCCAGAAAATTTAGACCCTAAGTGATTCTGTGAGATTTCTTTCGAAAGTTACTCCACAGAACGATTAAACAACGTCACAGAACTGTTCTTACTGTTAAGTTTATCTGTATCTTTAATAAGTCTTTTTCTAATTTAGTCATTATATGAAGGAATCCTTCAGGAGTAATCCACAAGAGGTCAGGCTGCATGACCAAAAAGTCTGGGTCCTAGGCTTTTATTTGACAAAGACGGGAATCGAAACATAGATAGGAAAAATATGTTTTTCCGTAATAGAGTAACTGAGACATATCAAGTTTGTTTTCTAATAAGCTTCTTAACCAAAAACATAGCAAGAAATGAGTGTATGTTCGTGGACGCCAAATGAGAAAGAGCGATATAATTTATACTAATAAATAATAAATAACTTTTAACATTTCTTAAAATTTAAGTGTTTAGATGGTTTAACTTTCCTGGCTATTATATATGTGTCAAAAAATGACCCCCAGGATTTTTACACTTTTGGACTTGGGAACTTGAAACGTCAAGTAATGCAAAAAAGTTTAGGGTTTCTCTGTATGTATGGATGTTTGTATGTATGTGCTACTGCTGAAGCATGTATATATATATATATATATGTAGACAATGTATATAAGATGAGTCTTTTTTCCATGGAAAAAATGACACTATGTATTGTCTAAAATAACTGTATTGTATTCAAGACAGTTTTTAATTTAGTATCTTCACATTTCCAAAGGTGAGTTCAGATCTCAAATTCAATGTGATTTTTTTCTTATTTGAGTCTTATTTCTTTGTTTACAATATAATTTTTAAGGTTATATATCTCAAGTGTTAATTCATCGCTAACAATTTATGCAAGTCATTAAAGAAAATAATTTTGAAAATTGGTGCTTCTATTTTAGTAAAGAGAAGACTTGGGACAATCTGGATTGACAAAACATCAAAAAATGGTGTTAAAATTGATAATTTGAATTTGGAGACATGAAAAAGATGGGCGCCAGGCCTTTCACAAATGTGTGGCTCACACTTTAAAAAGTCAATAATGTAAACAGTTTTACTTATTTATCATAAGAAATGTTAGTTTATAAAGTATATTAGCCTTCTATATTCAGGGCCTAGGCCTAATACGTCTGCGAGTCCCATCCTTTTTGAGCCCGATAATTTAAAACGATTTTATTTAACGAAAACATTATTACGGAAGAAATAAATAATAATATTTTCAAAAATTTCCATTTATAATAATTTACATTAAACAAATGTGTTAAATATATTTTAAGTGTTAATTAGCTAACAACTTACTCCCCATCAGTGGTCATTGGATAAAACCACTGAATGATGGTCGTGGTTTCGCGCCTCGACTATGGACTAGTCACGTGGAGTTTCCGGGGTTTTCTTCACGTTAGTATCTCCTAAAGAAAGGCCAGTTTCCCATATAAATGCCAGAACAAAATGCTACGAAATAACGTTCAAACAACGGCATTCTTGATGTTCCCGTCAGTGGCCGTTGTTCAGAGGTTTGACACTATTAAAGCTTAGAAGTACAACAAATATAAAATCTGGACTAAACGGTGCACTTCCAAGAAAATAATTTATATTAATCAATATTAAAAATATAAAAATTTGGAGAAAAAATAATTTTAATAATTTTTTAAGCATGACAGGATATTAATAAGAATTTTATTATTTAAAACTTTAATAAAATCTTTTCCGTTTAAATAAGCAAAAATAATGGCGTAATTATTCTGCATTTTTGAATAAATAGCTTTCGTATATTGATAATCTCCTCATTGTGCAAACTGAGAGCAATATCATCACCAATCAATATCTCGTTAACTTCGTTTTATATCGAAATCTCTCCATCTACTTACAATTTATAATTACGAAATATCAATATTTCCCTGGCGTTTAAATAATAATGGTTCACAATATCGTTTAAACGCTTTCTACATTTAAACACGTAATCCTTATACTTTAATTTTAATTTAGGGTATATTAAATTAGAAGGCTGGATGGCCGAGGGAATTAAGATTTGGATTGAAATTATTGGATAAGGCAAGGCAACAAATGGCTGTCTAGCCTGTAAAATCCTTGTAGGAAACATGCCTTTCCGAGAGGCCTTCCAGAAGGACTTTCTATAGGAAACTGCTACGTGAAGTACAGTAAATCCGGAAAACTCCACGTGTTGTATCTGTGATGAGACACGACTGATCATTCTCTCCATTGTAGACCTCACTGAACCCACGATGAATATAAAGAAAAGGCCCTCTTAGGGATCACAGGGCGAAAGGAAAAGAAAGAAGCTATATTAAAATACTATACTTTTCTGTTTAAAAAATATTATAATCAGATTAAATTATTGTTATTATGTTTTAAACGATAAATATTGCTTTTACTAATGAATATTCTAGCATTAAACTTCTGTGTATACCGATTAAACAGCAAAATAATTGATAAGAAAGATGGGAGAAATAAACATCTTTTCTGTTTATTTCTTGAAGAAAACTTATCTTAGATCAATTACTTGTATGGCCTATAAAATAGCTTGGTTGTATAATATCCTTTATAACATTTTCGGATGGGAAATGATTTGTTTAACAGGAAATAAGTTTAATTTCCGGTGGCGGATTATTTTGAAAGCCAATAGGCAACGTCGCGTAAAAATAGTGAAATTTAGACATTTAAATCTTTATCAGTTATTGCAACACATTCCCTAGATTAGTCATAACTATATGTAAAGAGGTTATGTATTTAAAGACATAAAGAAATAGAAATGATATTTCTACTTCAATGCCCATCGTTGCTCCATTGGGTAACATCACAGACACTGACTGTTGGACGTGGATTCTTACCTCATCAATGAGCTGGCCACGAGCGGTTTACCGGGTTTTTTTTATGTGACTAACACCAAAATAGGGGCCAGTTTTCATAGACCTTCCTCTCGAGAGGCACCGCTTTGAAAGATCGCCCTTGTGTTGCGTTGCCTTCCTATTGCGTTGTGATCCTATTATTCTTCCACTAATTTAAATTGAATTTCGCGAAATTTCAGTTTAAATTAGTTGAATAGAATAAGTTTCTTCTATCATTTATTCAAGTTATTGAACTGTATTACTACAAAATTCAATTACTAAGAAGGAAATTTGAAATAAGTACAAAGGATAGTTTCTAAATGTTAATTTTCACTTAAAGATTTTAATCACGTTAAACTTTTTTCTTTATTATCAAAAGCATAATAATACTTTCAATAAATATTATTTTATAATTTAATTTTTAAGTAAAGATTTCCTATAATTCTAAAAAACTAATTCCATAATCATCTATGCCAATTCCAAATTTAATTTCTGAAATCGTAAACATTTGTCGTTTTATTTAAGTAATCAAATTTACGTATCTTTCCAGCAGTTTTATTTCTAATCATTCAATGAAAATATACAGTGGCCCAAAAGTCAGTTAACGATAAAAAATAAAATTCCCGAGATATGGGAGTTTTCTTTTTTAAAAAACGGTTAAAATCGGTTTGGAAGCGATTATATCTCATATAATAATGTGCAATTCTTATAAGTCTATTTTAATGGTTATTAAAATATAACATTTTTGTTTGTATACTCCGAAGAAAATTCTCAGAAATGAAATAAAACCTTAGCATCACCCGCATGAATGTATACCCCGCGCCTATCCGTTCCTCCGTAGGCGTGAGTTCATAATTAAAATTTAAAATCGACATATTAAAGAAAAATTTTACTCTTAATAATGAACATATTAGCAACAAAAATTTTTTATGTAACGATTCAAACAGCGAAAACACATAAGGAAAGGTGAAAGGAATATACTTTTCCTCTTTATTTCTTGAAGAAAACTTAAGAAACTTTCCTTAGATTCGATTATTTGTATGGTCTATAAAATAGATAGATTGTCTGTCGTGTAATTTGGTAGGGCCAGCCTTCCAAATTAACTTCTAATTGACTACTTAGTTACTAACTTTTATTAATTAAGCGACTTTTGAGTTACTCTGTACTTTTCACAACAAACTTTCGTAAATTTTACAGCGCGAATTAAAAAGACAGTTATACTTTTAAATCATATTTTAAAAATTATTAATAAATAAAATTCTAAAACAAAATGGCATTTATTTATTGTGACATTGTCAGAATGCCGAGCTTTAATTTTTAATAATATTTTTAATTTATTTAGTTTAAAATATGTTCTCTCCATCTCAAATTAATAGTGGTTTGCCCCTGTATATAATACTTTTCCTTTAACAATAGAACCGTGCCAGTTATCTATTTGACACCTTTCGGGGGAAATTTTTGAATTGAAATAATGTGATTTCAGGTTATTATCAGAAGCGTGGTCTCTTGCCCCTAAGATTTCCATATCTGCTCTCGTATTTTATTTATCTAACTCCGTTCTCAAGATTAAAGAAAGATAGTTGGACGGACGACAGGGAATTTGTGTGATACTGTTGAAGCGGTGGTTGGTTGCGGGTTCGTGTCTGATTAACAGGCTGGCCGCATGGAATTTTCAAGTTTATAACATCAAAATAGGGGCCAGTTTCTTATAGAAAGTTCTCTCGGGAAGCATCATCGCACATGGCAGATCGTCCATGTGTTTTATTGCCTTATGCCATCAAACCCACTAGACTAAATAATAAAGATTAATTAACAGAAAAATGAATAGAATTCGAAGTTAAATCGTAATGTGTATTTGGCATTTAAGATAGTCTGAAAATGAAAATATTCATTTGAAGTTTATTCATCTCGTCCACATTGTTGAGATAATTAATTTGTCTTTTGTTTATTGTTAAAGGTACAGAATTCTTAATTCTTAATTACGCTTTATTTTATGTAAGTTAATTATGATGCAAATACTTCTCTGAAGGATTATTTTGTGTGATTATAATGAAGCTCTCTATTTACAACAAAACCTACAGCTATTCAAAGACAAAATCATTTTATAAATTTTCTTTTAACTTTTAATGATAATATAAACATTGGACCAATTTAGATTTGTCACTCTAATCTACAATATGTGTGACTTTTCCCCTCTAACAAATAATACTTTTAAAAGCACGAGGCCTTTAATGAATAAAAACACTGAACAAGTGTGAAGTGGATAAAGACACTGAACACTGGTTGCACATTGGCTCCCGGTAATCAGGATGGCCACGTAGAGTTTTCCGAGTTTCTTCAAGTGTCTAACATATAAACAGGGGACAGTTTTCCGTAGAAAAATTCTTCCGAGAGACACTCCCCTTGGCAGATCGCTGAAGGGTAACGTTATTGAATTCCCCAATCCATAGCATGAAGAACCCAAACTGGAGCATATTCATCTTATATATAATCCTGCATAAAACTCAAAAGAATTTATTTAAATTTCTTTAAAAAATGTAATAATTTTATATATTTACATTATATATGTTTAAGAAGCTTCATGCATGATATATTCAAGAGAAATGGTTTTTCATTCTTAGCAGCTTTTATGCAATAATTTGAGTATTACAAATTAATTTAGATTCAGAATTAATATTATTCTAGTATTATATACTATATTAAAATAAAATTTCTTGTGTGTTTTATAATTTTATAATTTCAGATTGGTTTCCTGGCTGGAAACAATATGGCGGATACAATGCCCAACCGAATGATGATGGCTTGGCAAATCAAGACTGTATCGAACTTAGAAACACATTCAGATATCCCAGTAAAGGGGAAGGAGTTACAGATACTTTTTATTGGAATGATAGAGACTGCAATGTCCATAATGCATTTATATGTCAGAAGCCTAGACCGGGAGGTAGAAATAATTTTTAGTTAACATGAGAGATTTAACAAGTATAATAGACTCTCCCATGTGAGAATTTTTCAATAAGACTGTAACATATATGTTTGTACTGTATGTATAAACATGTTTATTTTGATTTTGACGCTTATTTTTGACAATCGTAATTGCAATTCATGTATTGTGTTAAAGTTTGTTTTGTCCTTGATTCGCTGATGAGCTGCTACATCACACCAATGCTTCATCATTATCACATCTACAAGCTTCAAAGCAACCTTACTAAAAAAAAAAAAAAAATGTAACGTACACACTGCAGTAAATAAAAATGAAATTCGGAGTTTCGAAAATTTAACCATTTACCTTTGATCAATATCGGATATGGAGGGCCAGATGTGGGAGAGTCTATTGTATTTCATTCAATTCTCACGTGTAAAATCCGATTTAAATTCACGAATTTTGATTAAAAATGTATATTCTGTGTTTTATTTTAGTATCAATTCTCGAATATGCCAAACCGGATTGTAATAGAACCGTTCGTCTGGATGCTGCAAGAGATAGAGATATGATAACCAGTCCTCTTTATCCGGATAATTATCCCTCTAATGTAAAATGCTTCATACATATTATTGCTCCCGAAGGAAGATTAATCGATTTACAGTTCAACGATTTCATTTTGGAAGATCATGAATCGTAAGTTTTAATCTTCTCTTAATTAGCGGTAGTGTATAACTGTAGACAATCAATAGGTAATTAAATATATTTTGCTTATCGAGGAATAATATTTAAAGCCCGTGAAATAGTATATATTAATTTTAATATAGTTAATTAAATTTAATTATATATAATAGGGTGGGCCAAAAAATTTGTTAACATTATTGTTAAGACTAAATTGTAATTAATTAAGTAAATTAATTAAAAAATATAATTAATGCAGTAGCAATTTTAAATCATATTTTCTACGAATTATATAAAAATACAAACTTTTTCACACGTGAACCTGGAACAGGCAAACGAAAACATGGTTAACTGACTTCGGGTCATGTGTATTTTTTCTATTTACTATTATTTACAAAAGTTAAATCAGTAAAATTAGCAATTAAACGAAATTACAATAATTTTTCCAAACATTTTCATTTATAAAATAAATAAAGCCTATCAAAGTAAAATTTAAATAGTAAAAAAGGAATTGGTAAATCTAGTAATAAGTATTAGACATACCGTGTAACATAACTTCAGTTAAAATTCATAATTATACGAAATTTAGTTACATAATAATTTAAGGTTAGCTTTTTAAAAGATATTATAATGTAATTAAAAAACAATTTTGGAGGAAAGTGCAATCTCTTCCATGTTTTCTAGCAGCTCTATGTTTATATAATTATTTATCTCTCTAAAGAACTTATCTGATAAAATTATCAGACGATCATCACATTCTACATGCATTAAAATTATTAGTTTCGTTACTACATCGACTGTTCAAGTCGCATACATTTGCTCAGTACGTGTGTCTGTCCCTCGTTTGTCGTTAACCTTTTCACTTTATTCCCGTGTGTAGTTTTATTTATTTCTTTGCCATTTTATCAACTGCTTGGCCCAGTTCAACTCGATAAATTTTTATACCAAAAACAAGCAAAACAGATTAATTAATTAAAATTATCATCAGTAGAGGGATTCAAATTTTGGCCTCCCGTAAAAATGCGACAATGAAGGCCTTCCTGTGAACTTTCTCAACGATATTACTCGTTTCCAATATTATGTACTTTAATGTATGATTGTATACTTTATTCCCTAACATTTCGCCACATTTCTTCAAAGAATACAACTGCATAGGGGCCCGAATCGACTGGGGGTCCCTATGTAGTTGTATAGTCTGCATGTAGGTAGTAGCATCGCCACTGATTATTATTGTTATATTTTTAAACGTGTTTTTATAATCTTAGACCAAATTTTTTTTTCCCAATTTTTGGGGTATAAGCGTCTCATTATCACATATAACACTTTTGCTCTTTCTGTTTTACTCGTCTTCACACAAATAAAATAAAATATATTTTAGATGTTTTGATTTCATGGCAAAGGACAATGGTGCGTTATAGCTTCATGGAGCACAAACGAATTTGAATTAGAAGGCCCCATGTACAGTACCTTCACTGCTGTAAAAATTGAAAATATTTGAATCGCCGAAACTTGGTTGGTTTTGGGCAAACCCCCAAATATCGCACATCGGTAGATTCCTCTCGTCGAGAGAAATCAGACAGTGTAAGAGTTATTCAAATCGGAGCACTATTGATCAAGTTATCGCAATTTTTCGTAGGAGCCAAAACACACACTAGCTGTTCAGGTTTTTTTAAATATCTAGTCCATACTCTTACTACAATAAGTTTATAAAAGATTAATTTGGGTGCCCGTTATGGTGAGGGCCCAGACAACTGCCCTTTTTGCCCGTAGAATAACTCGCCGCCGACAAAGAATTAAAATTAATGAAGGTATACTAGTATAGACCTGATTTGTTTTCTTAAATCACTTTGCCATTTTATTGCTTTCTAAGTTATATGAAAAAACAATAAAATGATATAGTTTTAAAGTGTTTTTATATACAGCACATACAGCGCGGCAGGAAAATAATTTCGAAATTTTTAAGCCCTTACTTCTCGTAAACAAAATATTAATTAAAAAAATAAATCTTAGTACAAAGTATTCTCATATTTTATAAATTCTGAATTTTTTTAAAGTTTATTATAAAATATTTTATAAATATTTTTTCTTTTCTTAATTTACTTTTAGATTTATAGTACTTTTTTGGAATATTTGGAATAAGTTGAAGGCTGATTTGTTTTGTTTTTACTTGTATTGCTTTCTAATACTTCAATCTGACTTCTAACAGTCAAAAATAATTATTCCTATTCTTTCAGCTTAAAATAATATTTTTTTATCGTTGTAATGTTATTGTATTTTTGTGTTTGTATGTGTATCTTTCTGCCTTGTGAACACTAATATATCCGGAAAATTACATGAAAAATCAAAAACGAGTTGAGTAATTTTTTCAACAATAAAATTAAAATTGTGTTTGACGCCATCTGATGTAAGATTTTATTTTAAAAAGTTTTTATGTTATTAATTATTATAAGACGGAAAAAAGAGTTTAATTTTGAGAGTAGAGATGAGTTTTATAAAAAGTTCTAAATGCTATTAACGAGGAAAATCTTCCTTAAGTCTGATCCCACTCGAGATATGACACGTTACTCCCTCTATCTCTTCACCCCCTTGATCTCTATGTACCAAAATTTCATATCATCAATCCCCCTAATACACAAACCTCCCTGCAAAATTTCTGAAATTTTCGACAAAAGTCAAGCCCTCTTCTAGACAAAATGGGCTTCCAGTTGGCTTGGGACCCTTTGTATAAAATATTCAAGAAAAATTGTTAATTTTAAGTTTAGAATGCCCAAATAGTGAAAAAAATATTTTTTAGCTGCAATTTGAAAAAAAATTGTAGACGTAAATTCCCACTGTCGCTCGTCCGTCCGTTTGTCTCTCCTTAATCTCGATAACAGAGTTAGAAAGGTTAAAGACGAGACCAGATATGAAAACCTCAGTGGTAGGAGGCCCCGATTAACTCGATTAACTATATATGAACTTCCGGTCTAATCCGGAAGTTATGGTTCGTCAATTCAAAACTTTTCTTCCGAAAGGTGTTAGATAGATTACAGGCACAACTCAACTGTTAAAAGAAAAGTATGATGTACAGGGGCAAGCCATTATTAATTTGAGGCGGCGAACATATATTTTACATTAAAGAAATTAAAAATATGATTAAAAATTGCAGCCACCAATGTTACTCCTAAATTAGCCCACCAGTGACCTAATGGGTAAAACCACTTAACAATGGCCGCAGGTTCGCACACTATCACTGAGCTGGACACGTGGAATTTTCAGGGTTTTTTTTCACATATGTAACATGTAAATAGGATCAGTTTACCAACTCTGATCGTCCACCCTATAGGTTTTCCCTTTGGTAAATGTTATCTATTATCACGTAATAGTTTAAATTTAATTTTAATGGCCGGATAATATTAGCCTGTCTTTCTCGAGGATCCGGATTCGAGTTCGGTTCGATCATCAAAAATTTTCATGACGAGACACATATGGTGACATTCTTCGATTCCGCTCATTCAACTGACCTCCCCATTGAGGGCCATTATGCCAATTTGATATGAATAAAGTCTTTTTAGCTTGTAAGTTGAAGGTCCCAATTAACCACATACGAACTTCCGGTCCGGAACGGAAATCACGTGATTTCAATTCAAAATTATTATATCACTATAAAGTACCTTATTTGTATTGCTGTGAACATTTTCTCATCATCATCATCATCATCCTAGTCTTCATCCTAATAAGTGTTGGGCTTTAGGATCTGTCATGGTCTCTTCTCATTTTTTCAGGGAAGTCCTTATCTATCTCCTTCATCCACTGTTTTATCATATCTGGAACATGGCTCAAATAAACTGTGAGACATAGAAATCTTTTCCTCAAAATATTATTGCTTACTGGGCATTGTGACAATGTCACAATAAATAATCAAGATTGTTTTTTAACTAAAATTGTAATTTATTTTACAGAACTGAAGTGAAATTACTAATAAAATAAATTAATTTCTATTATGATTTTAGTAAACTGAAATTTTAAAATTTAAAAGAAAGGAGGATAAATTTAGCGGATGTAAGAGAATTAAGATGGCGTCAAATGATAACACTTTAACTGATGTTCCACATGATTTGTGCGTCATTTTGATGTCATGATCTGGAAGTATTTTTTGAATTTTATTAGAAATGACAAAAGTAATCCGATATTTTCATGTGTCACAATGCAATCTTCTACATTATAGTTTTCGTCTTTTTATAAGTTTTGGTGGAAAGTAATTCCTTGGTAGAAGCAATGAATAAATCAGAATGAAATTGCTTCGAAACTTTGTTTTTTTTTTCGTTCCTCCTTCCATTTCAAGATATCTTGATGGTTGAAGATTAACGTGGATTGAATTATATATATACCTTTCTTATTGAGGAATTTATTCTTGTTTTATACCTTTGTGAATTACATGAAAGTATGCTGTATTAAGTCGTTTTATATTCTTCTTCTCTCAGTAACGATTTTTTAAAAAATGCTCTTTTAAAGTATAAAATTGTCGAAAATTACATATATTTTAGATTTACGCTTCTATTTTTTATTTAATTTTTTACGTTTAGTGAAATTTTTCCCATTCNAAAAACGATATTTATAGCACCAAAAAGCATTTAACAAGTAGAAAATACAAGATAATTTGGAATAAAATAAAAGATTTTAAAGAAATTTAATAAAATAATTTTAGTTACAGTTACAATTGCCCCTGGAAATGGATAGAGAACAAAGAATTTACGGGAACACAGTATTGATTTTAGTGAGATTGATACTCTGCTAGTAAAAAAAAAAATTGCCATTCTGATTGGATTTATTTTAAAGTAATAAATTCAAGATACTGATACTTCGTTTTCAAAAGCTGTTTCTCTCTTTGGCATAGAGCGATATTGATGTATTAAACTTTCCTAAAAATTCTTAACAAAATCCAGGAGAAACGAGTAAAGTCTCTTCTGTCAGAATCACATAAGTTTCCAAATCATAAGTTACGTGTTAAATTACTTCAAATTTATCTAGACAAGTGATACTTCTGTTTGCGGCAGTAGAAAGAATACTGTCATCTTCCATATATATCAATATACCAAAGTGTACAAAATATAAGAACTTACACGCAAGTAAGTAATATAGAAAAAAGGGTAAATTACAGGATAAATTACAATTATATGTTGTAATGGAATGTTTTAAATTATTCTATATTCATTTCCTTAAACTATTTTCCTATTAATGAATTTAATAGATGTGGTTGTAGGGAATTGATAATCATTAATAATTCCCTTTGTTCTGTATCGCGTGTATTGTGTCAATAGTAATTACATATAATTTAAATTCATTAATTTGATGTAATGTGTTTACCTAAAGCATCAATTATCTTCATACGTAAATTGCGCTCCTTACAACTGTAAATATATAACTGGGCTGCAATTTAAAAAATTCTAAACCTATAAATTTTTACTTCATTCGTCTGTCTGTCCTTCGTTAATCTCGAGAACGGAATTAGATAGATGAAAGATGATATCAGATGTGGAAAGCTTATGGGGAAGGAGGATCCAATTAACTACATACTAACTTCCGGTTTAGATCGGGAGTCACACTTTCAATTCAAAAATGATCTCCTGAAAGGAGTTAGATAGATGATCGGCATGATTATTCTGCTACAGAAAAAGTATGATGTATAGGGGCTTTGTTTCCTGGTTAATACGAATTTGTAATTATACTATGTAGAAAGTATGCAGTATAAAAGAATATACTGTTCTATAGGATAATAATATAAATTTATCACACCTGAAGTAAATAAAAGTTTATTTATCTATTCAAATAACGATTTATTTGGATAGTCAAACAGACGTTCTGTTTTTCTTTGCGAATTTTCTTAATTAAACTTTATTAANTTTAGTGATTATTATAATTATTATAATAATTATTATCATATTATTATTATTATAAATTTTTGTAATGAAATGTATTATTTCGAGAGAAGATGAACAAGATGAACAGTCAATGTACACAAAAATGTAAGAAATATTCAGGAATCTGAATAAAGAAAAATATTATGAAATAAATCTAATTGAATTTATAGAAATTAATAGTATTCTGAATGTATGTTTGTTTCTGTGCTTTTCCTTTATTCAGGATATGTGGCAATTCTTTAACATGGATATTATGGCTTAAAGCCATTTCCAGGTATCCTGGTATTCATGGTAAAGAATATCATGGTTCAAAATCAATTCTAGGTATCCTGGTATTCATGGTAAAGAATATCATGGTCCAAAACCAATTCTAGGTATCCTGGTATTATGTATGGTAAAGAATACCATGGTTCAAAGCCAATTTTAGATATCCTGGTATCCATGTGAAGAATACCATGACTCAAAGCCATTGTCAGGTATTTTGGTATTCATGGTGACGGATACAATAGCTCAAAGCTGCAACTATACAGTACATGCGTCAATAAAAATATGTATAGATTTTCTTCTATTTGACTCTAGTATTTACGTTTATACATATTTTTCCATTTCTCCTGTTTTATTTTCTTGATTATTGTTTATAGTAATTACAGTAATGAAAATAAACCGAAATCATAGTGATAAAATCATAGTTAAAATCAACATCTCATTCAAAAATTTAGTTTATAAATATTTATTTTGATATAAAAGTTTTATCCATAAATTAAAATCGACTTTTTCTGAAATAATCGAATAGAACCAACGAATAATTATAATACAGTCGAACCTCCAAACAATGACCATCTCTTTACAGCGACTTTTTATGTTCCCTCCGGTATCCATTGATGAGAGGTTCGAGGATTTATGAAATTAGGTAATGAAACATATGGCCAATCTACCAAGGGGCCTCCTGGAGGATTTTATGGAAAGCTGGTCCTATTCAGATGTTAAAAACACGAGGAAAACCTGCTAAATTACACTTGACTAACCTATTGGTGAGACTCGAACCTACTACTCCCAATTGCCAATGTTCAGTGTCTTTACCCATCTGGCCAATAAAGGGTAAAATTTAAAGAAAATCGTTAGAAGTCACTGAAATATTTATTTTAGTATAAATAATAAGAAATTGAAAGGAATTTCAATCATTTCTGCCCTGTTCTTTCTTTCTCTGCTATCTTATATTTTTTTCGTTATATAAGAAAAACAACATAGCTATACACAGAAAGAAATATGATGGAAAGTATAGATTTTCTCATCAAATATAGTCTTTCTTCTCAGATTAAATTGGGTGATGCTGAGAATACTTTACTCACTTCAATAATCTGAAGATATATATGAGAAATAATAGAAAAAAAATAAGAAACGCAAATTCAAAAAGAACGTTCTTGAAAAAAGGTGTCCGCCGTTTAGAGGTGGCCGTTGTTTAGAGGTTCTATTGTATTATGCTGTATAAACCAAACTCATTGTTTTGGGTTATATTTTTTAGCAAAATTAAAATTATTTTCTAAAAAATATAAACTGACTTTTGGGCAACCTTATACAGTATAATAATTAATCAATATTTAAAATATTATGATTTATCTTAATTTTTTACATCAAGTTATTTTATTTTATCCCGTTTTTATTATTTAATAGAAACGGGGGGTTTGCTAGCAAAAGTTTGCTTAACACCACAGTAGATCATGAGGTGTAAATCATGATCGAGGCTCTTCCCAAAAATACATAAAACATTTAATTCATTAACATATTAATTAATATTATCATTAAAAATTTATTATTTTAACATTCTCATAAACCGTTAAATCATCATTAATCAGCTTTATTAAATCATCATCATTAACTTCCCCAATCTTCTTTGTGGTTAATTAAATGTATTGCAGGAAGCCTCTTAAGAAAACTCACATTTTTTCTTCATATAATATGTTTAAAGTATTTGTTTCTAATATAGTCCTTTTCACTTACTGACACTTTCTACCCTATACATACTAAGAGGGCCTTTTTTTTATACCCACCATAGTGGATTCGGTCGGGCACACATTTATCAGGTGGATGAGAGGAATGGGTTTGACATATCGGGACAGACCATACCTGAAAAAATTGCTCTCCTGGACTCGATCCAGGATTCCCGAGAGATGTACACTGAACCTTAACATTAGCTTGTATAAATGGCATTCCTATAAAGATGAATCCTTTGAAACCATACTTAAAAGTTTCACAAAGAATATGACTGCTCTGTTTCTCTATAGAGTAAATTTAACTTTGATTTGACATTTACAAGAAGCACTATGTGTTTCTGCTAACAAGATAAGTGCATTTTCAAATCTGATAGTTAGTTATCTTTCTTTAACATTAACTTTCTTTTCCCAGATGTAGATCCGATCTTTCAAATAGAAGAAGAATAGAAAATTTAGTTGAAAAAAAATGAACAATTACACATGAAATGAGCTAAACTGTTTCAGTTTTATTCATTAAATTCTGCGTGTGTAAATGATTATATACAGAAATATTTGGATTGTTATGGATTAAAGGTCCGTTTTAGTAGTGTTTTTCTTCTTCTCGTGACGCATTTCTGCTCAATATTTGTAACTTCCTTATAAGGCAAAGGTTTCCAACCTTTTTATTGCATTGGCTCCCACATAAAAAATATTCTCTTCAATCGATCCGCCTTAAAACTTTATTCATTTGCATTGCATCTAGCAAGTTCACTTCAAAACTCACTGCCTCCATCTTCATAACATACATCTCTCGTACGATGAGCTTTTTGTATTATAATTTAGAGTTTTAAATAATTTTTTTCAACCATTTTGTACAGACTTTCTCTCTCTCTCTTCTGTACTTTCAATGTATATTTTATCGAAAACTATTTCATGCTTCTTAAATTTATTTAGCCATTCTTTGCATGCTTTGAATCCGGTATGCCACAATATTTTGAATTGTTCGGCAGCTTTTTTTTTCTAATAAGTTTTTATGACAGAACTTTACACTGTACTGTACAAACCACTTCATTACGTTGTATATACCAACTTTTAATTAGAGAAGAGTTGCATTTAAAATAAAATAAAGAGCAAAATTGCTCTTAAATATGTAAAATGTAAAAACTTTATTTTAACGATTTTCCTTAAAGGAAACTATCTCCTTTGTAGAAAAATAAAACTCTTCTTAACAGTTCAAGGTAAATTTGTGAAAAAGATTTTACTTTAATCCATAGAAAAATATTTAAAAAATCAAACGTTATCAACATTATATGATTAGTTATATAAAAATTAATTTTTTTTTAAATTATAAATTTTCTTTGATAATAAATGAATCAAGAATGAGTCTGCCAGATTATGAAATTCGCATCTCTTAGCATTTCATTTCATTGTATTTTAAGATATAAACACATTCACATAGTGGAAACTCGGATTATACGTTGAAAAATGTGATTCACGAACTAATTTTAGAATTCATTTAATATAAACTATTACATTCACAACATGAAAACAGTTGCAGAAGGCTAGTAACATGTTTCAAATTAATGGATGCCACATACAGTAACCGTATAAAAACCTCTTCTTGATCATTGCAACAAATTATAATCTTTAACAATAATTAATTAACAGAAAAAAATATAAATATTAGTAATATTTTATTGGACGAATGATTAATTAAAACCAAATAAATATGGCAAAATTATTCATTTGGAAAAAGTCATCTTATATGAAAAGTTCCATTAATTACTTTCTGAAAATATTTCATGAAATGCTTAATTTCTATGGTATTTAGATCAGTTATAGACAGTAGTTCTAAATAGAAAAATACAGTAACGAATTTCTTAACTTTCCCGGCAACATTTAAAACTGCTGTGGCGCTATCTGTTATGGCATTTTATTTAAAAATTTTTGTATTTTTTAATTTTTATAAAATGACCACAAGCCAGGAAAGCAATAATAATACTGTATAAATAAACTAAGAATATCTGTTGCTAGAAAAAAGCTTTATCTATTCGCGAATGGGAATAAATAAGATTACATCTGAAATGACTTGCAATTCTTTGTTAACTTTTATCACTTTTAAAATCAGTTTATATATGTAAATAAGATTTCAGAAACGTGTTCACATATACGCACTTGAAAATACATTGTATTACTGAATTGCCAATTCGAACAATTGGATAAAGACTGATTTTCAAAGTGTAAACATACTGAAGGTTTCTATAAAATTGATTATCTTTGTTGAACTGTTTAGTAAATACGTCTCAAATAAATTTGTATATCTTCCAGGCAACATCATTTTCATTTTCCCGGCTCTGTTGCATATAACAGAGGGCGATCGGTCAAAAAATGACCCCCAAGATTTTATATTTTTGGACTCGTTATCTTGAAACGTCGAGAAATGAAAAACAGTCGGGGTTTCTTTTCTGTGTGTATATGGATGTTAGTGTGAATGTGAGGGGCAGTTCACCCTCTTTGAAGCTTAATAACTCCTGTGCTTTTTGTCGAAATTTTCTGAAATTTCGCAGGGAGGTTGGTGTATTAGGGGAATTGATGCTATTAAATTTTGATGGTTAAACGTCTACAGGACGGGGAGAAAAAGGGGGTAGCATGTCATATCTCTAGTAGGGTCAGATTTAATGACGATTTTATTCGTTACTAGCTGGGGTACCCGGCTTCGCTCAGGAGTTGATATGAGATTGTGTGGTAGTTGGGATAAAAGGATAAACTTTAAAATATAAGAGGTAAAAAAATTTTATTGAAAACATATTCTAACTACTTACAATACTTGTTTATAAACAACATTTTTCATTTTGTTATCCGAGGTATATATGTATAAATTTTTCGAATTTCCTACTCGAGAGCAAGCTACGTATGAAGAGAAGCTGTGAGAGAAGCAGGAGTCTTTGAGGTTTATGCCGCAATGTTTTAAAATGTGTCTTTGCGCTTTGTTAATTGTAAAACTATAGGCTAATTTGATTAAAAATTGCAGTCTCTTAAATTGAAAAGGCAGTTCAGTAGAAATCAGTTGTATTCTGGGGATAAATACTGTGCATCCTTTGTCCTTTCCAGTCATAAGTTCGGCTTCGATGATGTTATTCGATAGCTGTTTGACGATCATCCTTGTTCCATTACATAATTTTGATGAGTTGATTTCTGAGTAGTATGATCGGAGATCTAATTTACAGTCGAAGGCAGTGTAATGGCATTCCTGGTACTTGCAAACAGTTTAGAAATTCTGTAGGAAAGTTGACACTTTCTTCAACGTTTACCATCGTGTCGATCGATTTGTATATTCTCTCATCACCGGGAATTTTCTTTTGAATATTAAAGTTGATATCGTCGACAATATTATTTTTAGTTGCCAAAATTGCCCTTTTAAATAGCCACTCCGGATTGGCATTGTTGTGAACAATGTTTGGATAAATTTGGCCGATGAGTTCGTTTTCAGTAGTGGCTATGTTGCAAAAATCACTGTTGAGTTCAATGAGACCGGTCGTCTGGTCAGTGGGATATGTACCTTCGCCTATTTGTAAAAGTTTTTGAGCAAAATGTGCTGTTGTTTCGTCTTTCGAGAGTTCAACTCTCATATTTTTTGTTAGTCGCGGTATTTGTATGTGTGGCCAGAGATGTGATTTTTTTAAGCATGCATTGATCTCATCTGCTGATGTTGAATTGAGGATAACTGAAAGTGTTTTTCGAAAATTTCGAACGTTCTAAACGTTTCTAATAACGGAATTTTCACTTCTTTTTCGGTTCTTTCCTTCGTCACTGATAAGAAACTGACGTTCGAACCCACGACGGATCTAGAACAGTGTTTTTCAACCTGTGGATCGCGACCCCCGGGGGTCGCAAAGCCATACACGGGGGGTCGCGGGTAAAAGAAAAAGACAGGTGTTTGTAGGTCCTACACTACAATAAAAAGAACTACAATTTCAGTGAGAAGGTTGTGCCTGTTTATTTTACAGTACAATTGGTTTTTGATCGATATTTAAATCGCTACAGAAAGAAAATTGTATTTAATTTTCTTTCTGTACAGTACAGTACAGTATACGTACAGTAGTTTTTAAAATCACTGGCATAGTTTTAACATGGCTGTGGGGTCGCCAGAATTTTTTAACTTGTAAAGGGGTCGCGTATTCAAGAAGGTTGAAAAACACTGATCTAGAACTATAACCTGAAAGAATAGGCACAAAAAAACATACTACGAAATCTAACACAATATTAAATCGAAAGAAGATAGCGTAAAAAGAAAATATTGAAGATATATCTTTAGTTGTCTTACATTAAAAATTCGATAGAAGAAATCGTAAATGAACTTTGATATGTAGTTTTACATGTATTAACTTACGTATAATTATGATTTACATGTCGTAATTACGTGTATGTCAGATAATTTTCCATTTTCTTTGCCTATTTCTTCATATAAAAGTACTGGATTAACTGTTACAAAATTTATTATTGTTTCATTGATCTAATGATTTTTCATTATTTTCTTATTTATAATTAGTAAGTAGTAAAAATAGTAATAATTTGACATGAACCGGATGTCCCTTACTGGCTGCGAAACTCGCGATTCTTATTAAGGCAGTTTAAAAGCCCATCACTGCCCGAGTAAGTAAAACCACCGAATTCTGGTAGTTGGTCGTGGGTTCTCGCCTGGTCAACGGCCTGGCCACGTGCAGTTTCCGGGTTTTCTTCATGTTGGTAACACTTACAGGCCAGTTTCCCATAAAAGTCCTCATGGGTTGCACCCTGTCGGCAGATTGCCCACGTGTCTCGTTGTCGTAACCAAATAAACCAAATCTACACCACTAGGAAGATTGTTTAAAAAGTATAATAATGGCCATCATTTAAATAACAACATCGATAATATCTAATAAACTATTAACGAACAACTTTTAATAGTTTATTAGATATTATCGATGTTGTAAGTATAATAATGGCCATCATTTAAATAACAACATCGATAATATCTAATAAACTATTAACGAACAACTTTTAATAATATTTACATTTACTCCGATAAAACAAATTTCAGTGTAACTACAAATAAATATTATATAAATTTATTTAAGTAATATTCGTTTAAATCAATATCGATGCATTAAATCGTAATAATCCTCTTCTGAAATTTAAAATCCCAGTCCGAAAACACTTAAGTATTCTATGTTTAAATAGGTAAGTTGTTAGTGTTTATTTAGATTTTAAATTAAAAGATTTAAAACAATATTTCATTCCAAACTAGTAATTTAATATTTATTAATTATTAAATCAGTTTAAACGTGAATATAATTTAAAATCTTTCTGCTTATTAAATTAGGAAACTGCAAGCATCGGATACAAGATCTTAAAAAGCAGTGGCGTGCCGTCATTAGAAGCGTTGGAAGCGCCGCTTCCCTCGTATTCTCTAAAAAATAAATAAATATTAATTTTAATTATATGAAAATAATCGCACAATATTTTATTATAACCGCATTATGTATCTTATTACAAATTTCTATACTACACGGGGAAAAAAAAATTGCTATTGTATATTAGAATATTAGTGGCGGAGTGGAATCTCCTGTATTTTCAGATTACGAAAAGCCAGATTTGCGCATGCGCTTTACAGAGCACCAACCTCACCCGGTTTAGCCGGTGGAAGCCTACGACCTTGGGTGAAAGCTGCACACATATAAAGATTCCAATTCTATCAAGGACCGGTTCTGGGCTGTTAGCCGCCTGCCCACTAGATATTTCGATTACGTGAATAACGAGTAGATTTATAACTTAACCCAACCGATAAGAATTTACTGGTATGTTTTTACGATAGTTCTGTATAGTTGACAGGAGTTTAAAAAATCCATTAAAATATTTGATATATTTATTCCGCTCTCCGATTTTATATTACTCACGGATTTCGATGTTAAACCAGTGATATTACGATTTCGTACATCCCATCTTTAAGGGGATGTAGAAAAAAACGTGTACAATTCTTGTATAATGTTAAAAAATTAACCGTTACTTCGACAGCATCATTTACAACTAAATTTAATGAATGAGAGAGATGCACGAGGTACAGAAAAGGCTCTAGAATTTATTTTCCTTAAATTTACGATTTATGTATCCGTTGTCGTAAAAATTTGTCTTTCCACTTTTTTCCCGAGACTACAAATATTCGAGTACAAAGTAACTGGTTTCGACTTATTTCTACTTAAGAAGTAGTTAAATAATTAAGCGATTAGGGAATTGGGGACGTAAACAAAACCCTGATGAAAGAGCCGGAATTTTACTTAAACAAAAGCCTAACCGGACCAATATCTAGCCGAGTACAGTGGGACTGATTTCTTCGTAATATTAGATGTAATAAAGACAGAAATTTTTCCAGTTCAATGAAAGTGAGTAAAAGTTGTAAATTTTGGAAATTTCCGTGGACACCTGGTCTTAAAACGAATTACAGTAGTTAGAAAACAAATGACTTTTAAGTTTAACAAATTTAGATTTTTACAGCTATGATGAGAAACGTTTAAAATTTACAACAACCCTGTCGCGTCCTTTGAGATATACTAGTGATGAGACAAAAGAGACATTAACCGGTATCGGCACCCTCGGGATTTGGCAAGCATGCACCGCACCGCACACCTACCAAGACCGTCTCTGATTCCATCCACGAGCCACTGGTAGGGAGCAATTTTAACTAGGTGGATTGTTTTAATATTTAAAAAGTAAAGACTATTTTATGTTATTTTTATGTACGTTTCTTCACAAAACTATATTTATAATTTTCTTTAAAAGTATATTCATACAATTGAATATTTTGTACCAGGTATGTATAATTGTATATCATCACACATTTTATTTTAACAAGTAAGTTTTTATAATTTTATTTTTAATTTTAGCCCTTATATTATAGCTAGCAATTTAGAATGTAATTGTGATATCGAAAATTTATTTCAAAAAGTTTTGGCTCGAGACCATATAATGAAAAAGAAAAAATTTGTTCGACATTTTCATGATAAAATTTATGAAGATATAAAATGGCTTTGTGGATGCATAAAAATGCAAAATTTGTTTTGTTGGCCTTGCCTACTATTTTCAAATAAAATTAGTGTGTAGAATGAGATTGGCTTTGACGATTTAAATAATTTGAGTAAAGCTGGCAAAAGACACGAAAATCCTAAATCTCGCATCGATTCTTTCGTAAAATTGAAGCAATTTGGAAATCAAAATAGAATAGAATTTAACATTAGTACACAATATAAAATATATATTGAAAATTATAACAAGATAGTTACGGCTAATAGATATATTTTAATTAGTAGATGTTATCGAAGCGAGAATTGGCATTTAGAGGGCGTATAGAATCTATTAAATCTAATATAAGAGAGTTAATTATATTGAACTTGCTTATTTATTAAGTGCGTTAGATAATCTATTAATTAAAAATACATTTAGAGAAGTCTACGGTTTTTACTGGCTTATCGAACAAACGAATACGAATGGACCCTAGACCATTGATGACTGATTGCCCCTGGAAATCGGCTTCTTATAGAAACACAGCTTCCCTATCATCAAATGTCACGGCACGCCACTGTTAAAAGGTATTTTTAAGTGTTAGGAACTCCGAAAAGAAAGTGTTTTAATTTAAAATTTATAGTTATAAACCTTTTCAAAAACAGGCAGGTGGCGCTTTAAAATATTTCGTTCGAACGCCATTTTGTTTGATATCAAACAATATATTTTTTGAAACATTTTTTTTTTTTTGTAAAGTACTGAAGATTGCCCACTGGATCATACTCTTCCGGAAAATTTCAAACTATTAAAAGAGGTTGTTGGCATCAGTTACGGAAATAAGTTTTAAAATTGTGACTGTTACAATTACGATTAAATACATAAAGATTTCATGTGGTTTTAAATTCAAAATCTGGGTTTTGAGTATGGAAAGTGCAATATACTACTTGGCACAGCACGTAATGCAATTTTCTAAAAAAATATTAAGGTAACATTTGTGAGTGTCAGACGTGATAGTGGCGTCATAAGTGATGTAATTTTGAAAAAAGCAATAGTTACGATTGTTACTTTTTGAAAATCGCATTATGCATGAGACATACAAGTACAGTATATGGAATCATGACTATAATTCTTTTACAGTTTTCAGAAATAATAGAAGAACAAAAATGAAAAAAGAATTTGTTTAAAAAATAAAAAACTAGAATTAATTTCCTGTAGACAAACATACTATAATTCATTTTTATAAGTAAATTTGTCCTCTACTGTTTTCCACTATAGTACACGACACTACATACACCTACACACTTATACATTTGTTTTTAAATATTAAATAAATTTATTATTCAAATGTATAAAACTTTTTCTGATACGTGAATTAAAGACTGCGTTTACATAATTTTAGGTGTCAATACGATTATCTGACAATTGAAGGAGGGGTTGAAGCATCAGGAATCCATTACTGTGGTGATTGGAGATCGAGAATTAAACTATTGAGACAGATTTCCACGTCTAACATGCTGAAAATCTTATTCTTTTCTGATTTTTCACAAAGTTTTCGAGGTTTCAGAGCAGAAGTCTCTTTAGTGCCAGGTAAGGTCTCGTTAACTTTTATAGGAAAAAAAAAATATAACGGTTGTAATTTTAAAAGTGATTATTATTATTACTATAATTTTACATTATTTTATGATACTATATAATTTGAATTAATAATTTAGTAAATATAATTTGTTTGCTTGTAATATAGGCAAAAATTAATATTTAGATTGTGATAATGTGGAAAAAATTTGGTGATCTTCATTTATCAGACCCATTTCATTTATGAGGAATTGTCAATATTTAATGTGAGAAAAGTAGAAATTTCATGGGAAAACTGGAAAAAAGTTACTTAATTAAGCACTTAAACTACATAATTTGAGCAGTATTAAGTATAAAAGTATGTCAAACGCAAAGATTTTCTGCGCTAGCCGCAATTTACAAAGTGAAATTCATCGCATTCATGAGACTCATGTCAAATTGCTATAGAAATAACAGGATTCTGGAAGCTTGCAACAGGAAAATTAGGGAAAGATAAACAAATAAACCTTTTCAAACACAACAGCGTTGCAATTTCTATTAAATTCGATGTCGTTCATCGTTTTAAAAGTGTTTTCAATGATGTGTAAAATCAAAACATCATTCTGAAGTACCTTAGCATCGACAATTGCTAATAATGTTATTGTTGATCGTTTCGAAAATACTCTCAACAATAATAGTTTCAACAAAGTGTGTATGTATTTTATATGTTGGATATCCTTATAAGTAAATATGCTGCTTTAAATTTGTCTAATAATTTATATTAAAATTTACATGCGTATGGAATCATCATTTAATTATTCGAAAATAATACATAGAAAAGAAGAAAAGTTCATTCTTATAAAACAATACAGTCCAGCCTACAAAACGTCTACCTCTGACAATCAGCGCTCATACTCTAGATTACAAATCATTAGTATCAATAAAAAAGACGGTCAGTTAAAATTGTTATCGTGGCTCGCTCTTCAATATCATTAATTAATTAAGTAAACAAAGCCGACCAGTGACGAATGGATAAAATCACTGAAAAGCCACACTAATGGACTGACCATGTAGAGTTTTCTGGGTTTTCTTCATGTGTCTAACGCTAAGGGGACAGTTACTTTCCCATAGAATATCTTCCTGGAATGTACCACACATGGTGATCTCCATGTCTTGTGTTATCTGATTCCATCAACCACCAATTAAACAAATTACTGAAACCACCATTAATATATACATGATGAAAGAGCAATTGAATATTATTAATTAATTACCAAATAATTCAGTTTTGTTAGAATTTAAAAAACTTTATAATTAACAAAAAAAAAAAAACGTAAACTTACTCAGAATTCGAAATTATTATATATTGTATTAAATAATATGAAATTTATTTTCTGAAACGTTTGTATCAGATTAAATCGCTTGGTTTTTGGCTGAAAACAAGCGATCAGTGATAAAACTGATCCTTCAACAGCAAGGATAGAAGTATGAAGAGTTTGGTATCGGTGGTATGATGATTGTTATAGAACTAATTAATATCGTACAGATGCATGCCAGATCCATTTACACTTTCATTTAAATGTCTATTATGGTAGCTGTTTTATTCGTTCTGTAAATATTTGTCTCTTTAATCCGAAAAGAATTACTTCAGTAGACTATCCCACAGCTATTTATGTTAAAAACTCCTTTATTGTTTTTTCATATGCATTTCGGGCTTATTTAATTCTCAAGTCCCTCCTCAGTGCTAAATAAATTTTAAGTACAATCAGTAATATGACAATATAGCACGTGTAGATAATATTAACTAACATAAAAGAATCATTTTATCATACATAAAGAGCTTCACAAATTTTTCTCCGGAAGATCTTTATAGTATGATAAAATGGTTTTTTATGTTAGTTAATATTATCTACACGCGTTATATTGTCATATTATTGATTGTATTTAAAATTTCTTTAGCACTGAGGAGGGGCTTGAGAATTAAAATGAGAATTAAATAAGAAATGCATATAAAAAACAATAAAGGAGTTTCTAACCTAAATAGCTGTGGGATAATCTACCGAAGTAATTCTTTTCGGATTAAAGAGACAAGTATTTACAAAACTTTCATTTAAGCAATATGGCTGTTTATGCTATAGAGACGAGTTTCGTTCAATTTGTAACAATGAGAATGTGACATATTTCAGTATGTTGGTTGCCAATATATACACACCACGCTAGCGCTCAATAGGAACTCCATTTTTCTCCCTCCTGAGTGGATTTTCATAATGTATGAATAGAGGATAAAAGAATTCCAAATAGTGATTTAAAGACGAAATCCTTGTGGCCTGTGTATGTTGTTACGTAACTTCTTTTATGGATGATGATGATCGTTCGCATACAGTTCGGACTGGCGCGATCACACCGCGCGCATAATGATTTTCTAAAGCTTTATATCTTATTAATAACATCTCACAGGTATACTTACCCTGTGAGATGTTATTAATAATCACCTTACCTGATCTAAAGTTTATTCAGTCACTGATGGGCCTTAATCTATTAAAGCAAAGCCCATCAGTAACTGAATGGATACTGGTATTGAATAGTTAATATCAGGTTCGCCTGACCATCGGGTAATCTATACGTGTCGAACACCTAAATAAGAGCAATTTCCATTAAAAATCCTTCCAGGAAGCATCACACTTGGCAAATTGCTTTCGTGTTGCATTGCTTTAGCATATCAATCCTTATTAAATCAGGTAAACGTGTATGCCTGAGGATGAATTGATTAATGAATTAAGTTGACAGGAAATGATTTTTCACGCATTTTCGACCAGAAATGATAATCTGGTCTGTATTGATTTTAAGTCACTTAATTTACATCTTAAAGAGTTTAATTGCAAATTTACGTCTCAGAAATTGATTTATCGTGTTGAAATATCCCTAAATTCTATTGAGGTTTTCTAAGTCAAAAATAGCTTTCTTGAAGATTTAGTCAATAATTTTGGACACGTAATTTAAACAGAAATCTCATAATTTTCTGCTATTTTTCAGAAATTATAGATTTTATGTTTGAATAAATCATTTATAATTATTGAAAATTAATCAAAAATAAAAAGATCGTTGCTAATCACTTTTATAGTCTACATAACAGAGGGAAAGTATGACGATCGGAAACAAGAAATGACCCTTCCCAAAATTTTTACATTTATGGGCTCAGGACACCTTGAAACGTCGAAAAATGCAAAAAATTTCGGGGTACTTCTGTATGTATGGATGTTAGTGTGTGGGGGGCACGATTTTTTTACCCTCTTTGAAGTTTAATAACTCCTGTGCTTTTTGTCGAAATTTTCTTAAATTTTGCATGGAGGTTTGTTTATTAGGGGGATTGATGATATTGAATTTTGGTGGTTAAAAGTCGAGGGGTGTGGAGATAGGGAGGTCCTGTCATATCTCGAGTAGGGTCTGACTTAAAATGACCATTTTACTCGTTATTATCATTCACAACTTTTTATAAAACCTATCCCTACCCTCAAAATTGAGCTTTTTGACATTTTATAATAATTAAAAATATAAACAGTTTTAAATAATAAAATATAACAACAGATGATGCCACACACAATTTTGAATGTTACCAGGAAAGTTAAGCAACTGGTTGCTGGAATTTTTTTTAAATTCTTCTCCTACACGGTGTTTTCAATTGAAGTTCAATTTCGTGACGATATAACTCGGAAACTAATAAGCAAAATGACGTCATATTTCACATGGAGACTTTAGTAGAGTAACTAAAAAATTGTTACTTACAAAAATGTCCGCTAAGGTGGTAAATGGCGCTGCAACACCATAGGGATAAATCAAACCGTCTGAAAACTTACGATATATACGGTACACTGTGTGGTTACGTAAAAGCATGCTCAATATGCCGGCCCCTGTTGATCACGCAACAAACAGAATGCTCGATATGTTTGTTACGTAATCACACAGTGTATTATATGTATCGTAAGTTTTGAGACGTGTTGAGTTATCCATTAAGGTGTTGCAGCGCCATTTATCGTCCTAACCGATATTTTTGTAATAAACTTTTTATTTCAAATAAAATTCCATCAGTTCAAAAGCGTCCAAGTGAAGTTTGACGTCATTCTGATGATGAATACTCTAGTTATATCCTCTTGAAATTGAACTTAAGTTATTATATTCTCGAATTTAGTTATTAATCTCTAGAATTCTCGGCCATCTTTTGTCTTCCCTTCAGTGGCCGTTGTTCAGAGGAATTCACTGTACTTGAAATTTCTAAAAGTCCATAAATATTATTAAAAATTTAAAATATTTTAGCTAAATGCTATTAATATTGTTTCTTGTAGAAAATTAATACAACTTACTTGCTTTTAAACAGGTGAAAAATATTTGTGAGAGTCACATGGGCTGTATGCCACATACAGCCCATGTGTCGAGCTGCTGTATGCGAATAAACCAAACCAAACCCACGACCAACTAAGTGCTTTTATCCACCCATCTATTTGTTGGCATCTCTTTCATCGAAGAGAAAGCAATTTGTCATTTTTCTTTAAAATATTCTCTTTTTAATGTATTTATTCTGTGAACGATTCATGCAATAAATACATTTTTATACCATAAATAAATAAATTTTTACAATTGATTAGATTTCTAAAATTATAAGATTTTGGAACTTTTATAAAGATAATTATAACATTCTAAAAAATTATATTTATAATATTTCGAAATTTATAAAATTCAAAATCTAATTTTATAAAAGATAAAATTCGAATTTTCTGATAAGCATTTTAAACCGATAAATTTATCAGTTAAAAATTCAAAAAATTAAAGGGGAAAAACCCTAAAATTTTTCTCAATAAACTTTCGAATTTAATTAATGTTTAATGTTTCAAATTTGATAAGAACAAACAAATATTTGTATACAATTATTAGATTTATATAATTATGCCTCTACTAACGTTAAAAAAAAGCATAAAAGGAAAGATCCTTTTATGTAAATAACTTTTTTAACTGAAAATAATTAAGAATTTCATGCAAATTTTTAATAATAATAAAAAAAATTTCTAATTACTTTAATGATGGATGACGCATCACTTACAATATAAGAAATCGTTCCAATTAAATATCACATAATCTTTCATATTCTTTCAATTAGACTTGAAATTAATGCCGAACTTCAAACTCTCATTACAATTCTTAACAATCTAATTATCTTGGACCTATTGATTAAACATTATACGTGATTTTTAAGGATATAAGCATAATAGAAACAGTATAAAATAATTTGTTTCCACTAATTATAAATGTAAAGGATGGCCCAAAATTCAGTTAACAGATTGTGTGTGGTTGTTTGGATTGCTGAATAAGGCAATGCAACACGTGGGCGATCTGACCAAGAGTGGTATCATCCGGGAGGACTTTCTATGAAAAAAATGCCATTATTTAGGAGCTAAAACACGTCAACAAAAAACGAAAACTGTATATGGACAGCTGGGCAATGTGCGAACCCGCGATCAACCAGTGTTCAGTGACTGTCGGTAGTTTAATTAATCCGAAAAGTTAGCTGACTTTTATACCATCCTGTACTTTCGAATAAAGGACTAAATCTCCTACAAATGTTTCAAATCGGCTTTTACTTGTCCTTAAAATAAACGCGTATGTATATTTTATTCGGTTAACTGACTTTTGAGCCAACTTCTATATTAATTTATAATTTGCAAAATATTACCTTAAGATAAAGGAATAATACTAGTGAATAAAATAATAGAAAATGGGTTTGAAAAATTTTAAAATATTAATTAAAAAATAAAAAAATTTGTAAGTTAAGAAGTTTCAGTTGCAAACTTGAATTATAATGATTGATTTTGGTTACAGAAAAGAATCCGAAGTCGTTATGCGATAATCACCTGTTTCGTAGCCACGAAAATTATTGCTATTTGGTATCGACATATCCAGAAGTGAGTTGGGACACTGCCAATCGGATATGTACGGAAACTCAATCACAATTAGCTACTGTTACTTCGACCGAAGAAAAGAAATTCTTGCATTCGCTCATACGATCCGCAGAAGGATACATGTCTGGTGTTATTTATTGGATCGGATCGAAGAAAAAATCGGGAGAGATTACATGGAACTGGTTAAACGGAGAAAGAATTTCCTCCGGTGAAAAGACGTCATTATTATTTTTTTTTATTGATACGCGGTTTAGCCCCTTAGTAATTGCTATAAAAACTTATGATAATTTATATTTGATTTATAATTAAGCTAAATAAACAATTAAATAAACTTTGTTTTTTATACTTTTTAATTAGTTTAAAGTTTTATAATATTTAAAATTGATTAATTTAACAATAACCGAATTTTTTGGCTATATTTCGGCTATACACTAATCATTGAAAGTAATCTGGACTAAAGCCTTGTCAAATTACTAAGTTTTAATCAAATGTAGCTAAAATGTAGCCCAAATTTATCCGACTTTTACTTATTTAATATTAATTAGTATTGTGTGTAAATATATTTAACCGTAAATAAATAATTTTCGTTTATTTTTAAGTAATAAAGCAAATGTTTAAAAAATTTTTTCAAGTGCTTTGATATAAATAAATTGACTACATGCAGGCCTTAAGCTACTTTTAGCCCATTTAGCTTTAAGATGGGGTGTTTTTCGCCATAATCTAATTCAGTTTATGGAAAAAATTCGAATAAAAACAGAAAGAAACTGGTATTACAAAACACTTGACGCTCCTTTTATTCCTTTACTCATCAAAGTGCATCAGATCCCTGTCGGTTGCTATAGAAACTGGAATTTATCTTATCAAGTGATGCTGTAATATTTCTCTCCAATACGTTCAGCTCAATTTATTAATGAAATAAACGAAATTATAATGTAAAATATTTATTAAATTTGCTTCTCTTACAGTAAAATATACTTAAACACTAATATTAAAGAGTTTTAATTAGATGAATATTCAAAAAAAAATCTTTATTTTTCGCGGAAGAAATTTAATTTTTCTTTGCTATCTAATTATAAAAACACTTACTTTAAAAAAATTTTAAACAGGAAAAATGCCGCGCGAAAATTACATTTCGGCTTAACTTATCACCTTGATTTTTATTATTAAAATTATTTATAGTTTAATATGAAGAAATGAATTTTTAAATTTATTTATTTTTAAATATTAAACACATTTTCTTGCTGTTTTATTTGCAGATATCATAAATTTAGACGAAAATTCTGCATTAAATCAACCGTCGTGTTTAGCCATACAGTGGAGGCATCACAACGTTACAAGCGATTTATTCTGGTCTGGTAAACGGTGTAATCATTCTGGCAGATATATATGCAAGAAACTTGCATTTGGTAATCAAATTTTTCATTGATAAAATCCACAGTCCACTTTTTAAGGCATTTATGGTCTTAAAATGGCTTTTTTGACTGTTTTCTATGATAAATTATTTTAATTTGCATCGAAACTAGATATAACTTTTTTATTTTATGTAATGTTTTTTATGCCTTTTACTAACATAAATGATCAATTAAGCGATTTATAAGAAACTTGATCATAAAAAAAGTTAAATTTATATTTTTGTATCGATAATATATATTTATAAAGCATACAATCGAACCTCTTATAGCGGCCACCTCTAAACGGCGGTCATTTCTAGGAACTTTTCTATTTTGAAAACAAAAGTGCAAAATAACCTCCAAACAATGGATATTTTGTATGTGTGTGTTTCCATGAGTGGCCGTTGTTAGCCGTTGTGGCGGTAAATGACCTTCAATCTTGATATTTTTCTGCAACGTATTTAAACTAATTTATAATTTTAGCATTTTTATAAATTACTTTATAAATTTTTCCGAATTATTTTAAATTTTAACAAAATCTTTACAAATTAATTTAAATTTTGAGAAGATTCAAACATGTCTTTTCTAATAAAAAGCTTTTCTTCACTGGGAATTTTTTTCTTTCACAATCAATAACTCAACTTATTTTTTAGCGGAAAAGAATAAAGTTTAAATTGAGCCAATATTAGCAAAACTTTAATTCTGTTGTATGTAATAGTAACGTTACAAAGTTCGGAGCGTAGACTTTAACTATAAGATTCTTAACTATCCCTTAACTATAATATATTATATAATTGATTCATGAAAACTGAAATAAAACAATTTAATAGATGATATATAATTAAATAAATAACAGGATGATCTTGAAGTCTTTCGACATCACTACTATACCCAGTGGTGCGTTATACTTTGGGAAAAAGGGCAATTGCCTGGAGTCCCCACTAACAGGGGACCTAAAGTAATCGTTTATAAGAAGATATTTCTCCCAAAACATTCCCTTGAAGAAAAATGTCTGAAGTAAACACTGCATGGGGCCCCCTAATTCAAATTCGCCTGGATCCCATGAAGGCCCATGAGCCATTGGCCATACCATCTGTTTGTAAATAAATGTGTATGAATAATAAATACATGCATACATAAACAAAAACCCATACTAAAAGAATTCAAGAGGGAAAGACCAGTTGGCTGTTGCATAAATAAAGTAAATTTTTAGTTTAATGGCTGCTATATCGAAGGATCTGGATCACTTGAAATAAACACGTATTCATAGAAAGAAATCAAATTCCATAGCAGTTATAGAAACGAGATGTAAAGTGAACTGTATTTTGTATGACAAATTTAGTATTTACAATGTTAAACTAACTTTTGGGCCACCATGTATATCCATAAAGCGCAAATAGTTACACATTTATACGACAAGAACTTAAAAATCCGTCTAGGATGGTCCAAAAATCGGTTTACCGTATAACGCCAATAAAATCTCGAAATGTTTATCTAGCTTTCATGAGTAAATTAAACATTATAAATCAATGCGCGTAGACTTATAATTATATAAATACATCTCTGATAGACTTAATAAACACGACTTATTATCTCTAAATTACAATTATCCCTACCAAGTAATCATTTACATCTTTATAGTAAAGGACGAAATAAAATATAAGTTAGAGAAATTTCTGCTATTTACACCGTAAAATTAATTACATCTGTTAATACTTATAAAATTCCAAATTATTAATAGATAATTCTATAGATCTATAAGTTAAATATTCATGAATATTGATTGTTGCAAGTCACAATTCTCACATAGCAAGTGTTCTTGATATCTTGTTAGGTTGTGTTTACGCGGTATCAATAATATTTGCAATGAATTTGTGTTGTACACAAGCTTAAGCAAATATCTCCCAAACAAATATTTAGTCTATGTTATAGAATTCATTATCTCATCTTTAATTTGCTTTCATATTTTATTATTATTATATTTTATTAAATATTCGTTATACAAAAATTATAGATAATAATAAGCTTTATAAATTGGTTATTATATTTTGTAAATTATTTCAAATGATTGGACTACAGTTTTCAAATAACTCTAAATTTCCAGTGGCAACCGTTGTCAGACTGTCCTACTTTAATCTCGATAACGGAGTTAGGTAGATGTACAAGGTATGTCGAGACCGGATTTGGAAAGCTTAGGAGCAGGAGGCCCCGATTAACAGAAACCTTCAGTATGACCCGGAAATCACATGGTTCTAATTCAAATGCTTTTTTCAGAACGAAGTTAGATTACCGGCATGACTCAATTGTTATCAGGAAAAGCATGATTTACAGGCGTGAGACACTACTAAAATCGCGAGCATATATTTTAAATGAAATAAATTTAAAATATGATTAAAAATTGCATTGTTTTATTTTCTCAAATATTTAATTGTCACGGTCGAGTAAACTATTTTGCAACGGATCTAACTGAAAATTCTTTTCTATTTTCTCCTTCTAGATAATTCTAGAATTTCCTACCAGTTGCCAAGCGGTCTTCGTACCGTGAACACTGTTAGTTCGGTTTGTGGGTTCGCGCCTCGCTCGGATGGGTTGACCACGTAGCGTTTTCCGTGTTTTCTCCACGTTTGTAACACCTTAATTGGGACCAGTTTCACTTAAAAAAAAACTTCCGGGAAAGCATCGCGCAAGTGTTGCGTTGCCATAACTTAACAAAACAGAATTTCTTTTTGTCCTTAGTTTCTATTGATTTTGTTTTTCTCTAGTAGAATGCCAAGAAAGCCATTACTTAAATTGTACTTTAAATGAGATAAACGCATTGCCATTCCTAGAGATTCAGGTTCGAATTCGAATTGGATTTTCAAAAATTTTCACAGATCGTTTGCCTTCGGGAATCCCATTCTTCGTCATCCAACTGCCCTATTGTGATCGTAGTTCCTATGATGAAAATTAAAAACGAACTCTCTTACGGTCGTTTTACAACCAAGAATCGAGAGTTTGAATTAGAAATTAACCAATTAGCGTATACTTTACTTTAGTACTAAACGTTTATTGGTTAACTTCTAACTATTGATTCTTGATTACAAATATAGCCATTAGGAAGGTGAAAATGGTCACAAAAAAGGAGGCTATTGATAACCTCTGAAAAACTCTGGAAATTTTTATAAAGAATTTTATTAATTTCATAAAATTCTGAATGTGCTAATCATTAAAATACTACAAATTAAAGCTAATTTATGGAAAGAATAAAGATTTTTTAACCGCACCCTGTAGACATTAAGAAGGCCTATTTTTAAAGCATGTTATTGATTTGGCCAGGCAAACAACGGAGAGGCAGGGTGGTGAGGGACGGGGCCCGATATATCAGGAATGATTATCTCCAGAAAAATTCCCTACTGGATTCGATCACGGATCTCCCATAGCGATAGTCAGCCACCTTAACCGCTCAATCATCCAAAGTTTTAAACATAATTTTTAGATAAAATTATTATTAAACGTGAATTTTTAAATATTTTCTTGGAAAAAACATTAAAGTATTGTTATTTCTTTGTTTTTTCTTCAATTCAGAAAGCTTGGAAAAGCTCAATAAAAAAACGTCAAGTGGAAAAGTGATGTTCTGAAAAAGCATTTAATTTCTCTTTGTTCTCTTTATCAAGCTTTTAATGACAGCTGCTTCACTTTGAAAACAAGTTGACCGAATTGATTTATTTTTGATGAAAGAATGAGAGTGTTGTGTGTGTGCGAAATTAATTTTTCAAGTTTCGATCCTGAATTTTATATAAATTTCCGTTTTTTTTCATACATTATTTTACATCTATATTTAAAATTTTTATTAAAAAGCGAAATAATTTATTGAAAATTATATTTTTATAATGATAGTATACTAAAAAGAACTATTTTATAGAAAATCTCTGGATGTTTATATGTGAATATCATTATATGTTTATATCATTTTAAATGAAGCTATATTACTTTAAAAAATTAGTTTTAAGCTTTATCACTAATGTTTTAACTAAAATATTTTTAAAATTTTCATAATTAATCCTAGATTTCATAAATTTTAACCAATGAAAGTCTTCTACAAGTCTACTTAATTAGAGATTTTGATATATACAAATGTTTAAAAGTTAATTATCACTAGTGTTTATTATAATCTTCATTATTTTATTATTTAAGCTTAATAATTAACTATTTATAATTATACAACTTTAATCAGGATCACTTTCAGCACGTAGCATTATGAATAAGATGATTATCTAATAAATTACCGTACATTCTGTTATTTCTGTCGTCGAGGCAACTATTTTTATGGTTATTTTATTATTAATATTGAAGCAATTATCTGAAAATATTAAGCATACTTGCACGAATTTGGTCGATAAACTGTACATGATAATTTAAAGTTTTACATAGTGAGTTCTATAAGTCTGAAACCAAAGGAGTCTATAGTCTGATAAGTCTGGAACCATTGAATTTTGTTTATTCTTTTGCAGATGAAGTACGGGACTGTGTAAGGAGGAACGACCTATTTTGATGGTTAGATCTCGCAGTTAGCGTGAAACTGCCGAAGAGTTTAACAGGCTGCATCCAGACTTCCCACTAACACGCAGAGCAATCTAGATGCAGCTTGTTAAACTGTTCAGCAACTTCACTCTGACTACGGGATTTCACTATTTCATTTATTAGAATTTATTCCTCCCATGCTTCACCCGTAAAAGAATAAACAAAGTTCATTATAACGCTAATCGTTCCAGACTTTGAGCCACCGTGTGGAATCAAATACGCTTAATGAGTATCTTAATCCTTTCTTAAATAATAGAAAAATAAATCTTAATTTTTGATTTATATTTAATACATGAGAATTGTTTATGTTTTATATTGTAGGCTTTAATAACCTGTAAGCCTTCAAACAAGTCGATAAACTCTACTAATTAAACGAATAGTGAAAATCCTGTTGGGCTAAATTACAGCTAATTAATTAATTAAGATATTTTGGAATTTTGCTAAAGATGGGCTATTAAGCCGCCATCTCGTGTTAAATTTAATAATTAGAAATAAATCAATTTAATTTAGAATATTCTGGAATAAAAAGTCGGCCCGACATGGAAGTCGAAACCACAACCCCTGTTTACGGTGCATATTCGTTGCCAGTGTGGGTTCGAGTTCCGCTCCGGAATAACCTTAACTTCCAGAATAATCTATATCAGGGGTGTCCAACCTTTTTGTTTCCCTGGGCCACATTGAAAGAAGTCATGGAGTTTTGGGCCACAAGTATATTTTGGCTCAATCCTTAAATATATAAGTATATTTAAGGATTAACATGTCTAGATTATAGTAATAAGTATTAAAAGTTTACCACAAAAAAGAATATTTTAAAAAATTACTTCTACAGACACTTTCAATTTTTATTTAGAAATAGATAAATTCATTTATTATAAAAGAGACAAACAAAAATTTATTTGAAAAACACAAATATTTGTTTTATTTGGGTCTGTAATTAATAGAAACGACGAAACACCATTTTAAAGTGCATTTTTATTCAACTAATATATTTATAAATAATATATAGCCCAAAAAGTAGCCAAAGTGCCAA
>NW_019384610.1:292042-347563 GCF_000671375.1 Centruroides sculpturatus | reverse complement strand
ATTTGAGTCTGCTAGAGTTACTGCTTTATGTAACTGTGATGTTTCTTGTTTCTTGTAGAAAAACTCTCGCAGTGACTGTATTTGTTTGTAGTGAAGGTTAACTATGTCAATCAGGCCACGTCCGCCATCTTTACGTGGAAGGGTTAATCTTTCTGTGGCAGATTTAGGATGATGTTGTTTATGCTTAGTAAGTGTTGTTCTTGTTTTCCTTTGGAGTTGCTCGAGATCTGTGTGAGTCCAATGTATAACTCCAAAAGAGTATGTGAGTACAAATTAAAATCCATTTATTGACAATATTGCTCTATAATTAAACTAGATATTCTATTAAGTAATAATAAACTTTTGTATACACTTGACAGTCCTCCCAGACAATCTCAACACTACTTTGAAAAATAATTCCGGTCGTTTGACGTCAGTCAATTATCCAGCCCATTACACGAGTAACATGCACTACGTAATAAAGATCGAAAGTAATCCTGCATCAAGGATTGTTATCAACCTGGATCATTTAGAAGTGGAGTGGCAAGAAGATTGCCTCTACGACTATTTAGAGATAACTGAGAGATTGGCTGAAAGAGGAAAACGATTTTGTGGATCATTAATTGATGAAAAGTAAGAAAATATGTCTATTTTATTAGTGTTTTCAAGAAAAATATGTCTATTTTTCTTGAAAATATATTTTTCTAGAACAAAGGTTCTCAACCTTTCTTTATTCGTTCATCTCCTGCGTCTTCTGTGTGTTGACATGAAACGCTAACCGAACCTTCTTGCGTACTTCTGGGGAACATGTATTATCAGTTGAGAACTACTCGTCTAGAACAAATTACTGTACTATTGAATCATTGTGTACTTTTGGTACACAATGATTCAACAGTACAGTAATTTATACACTCGACCCCCTATAATACGGGTTGCTATAGTTCGGATTCCTATATCACGGCGAAAAAATTGTGACAGTATTCATACAAACATGCTAAAAAAACCCCTATAATTCGGTAAAACGTCATCGCCGACTCGTGTGGAATCAAATACGCTTAATGAGTATCTTAATCCTTTCTTAAATAATAGAAAAATAAATCTTAATTTTTGATTTATATTTAATACATGAGAATTGTTTATGTTTTATATTGTAGGCTTTAATAACCTGTAAGCCTTCAAACAAGTCGATAAACTCTACTAATTAAACGAATAGTGAAAATCCTGTTGGGCTAAATTACAGCTAATTAATTAATTAAGATATTTTGGAATTTTGCTAAAGATGGGCTATTAAGCCGCCATCTCGTGTTAAATTTAATAATTAGAAATAAATCAATTTAATTTAGAATATTCTGGAATAAAAAGTCGGCCCGACATGGAAGTCGAAACCACAACCCCTGTTTACGGTGCATATTCGTTGCCAGTGTGGGTTCGAGTTCCGCTCCGGAATAACCTTAACTTCCAGAATAATCTATATCAGGGGTGTCCAACCTTTTTGTTTCCCTGGGCCACATTGAAAGAAGTCATGGAGTTTTGGGCCACAAGTATATTTTGGCTCAATCCTTAAATATATAAGTATATTTAAGGATTAACATGTCTAGATTATAGTAATAAGTATTAAAAGTTTACCACAAAAAAGAATATTTTAAAAAATTACTTCTACAGACACTTTCAATTTTTATTTAGAAATAGATAAATTCATTTATTATAAAAGAGACAAACAAAAATTTATTTGAAAAACACAAATATTTGTTTTATTTGGGTCTGTAATTAATAGAAACGACGAAACACCATTTTAAAGTGCATTTTTATTCAACTAATATATTTATAAATAATATATAGCCCAAAAAGTAGCCAAAGTGCNAGTATTTCAAATGGCATGCAAATTGACCAACAATGGTATAACATCATAGAGGGTGCAACAAGTCAATAGTTTATATATTTCTAGGATTATACATTGTCGTGTAAAAATTTTATTGTCAGTTTTACCTTTTTTTAAAGTTTATACAACATATACTTCTGTGTGTTTTTTTGTGACACTTTTAAAGAAAACCTGTATGTATGTATTTTTTGTAAATAACCTTTTTTAAAGAAAAAAATTTGTTATAAATAGGTGATTAAAATGTTACTAATAATTATAATTTGTAATTAGTTGTGTAGCATAATGATATGGATTTCGATGTAAAACGCCCTTAAGAGAAAAAATGGAAATTGTCAAAGACATTATAAATTAGAAATGTGAGATCCGAATAGCTTCCGGGTCTAAATTAATAATTTAAAAGGAAAGTAAAATCTTTCCCGAAAAATATTCTTCCAATTTGATGGAAAAATAACTTTTTTCTAGCGTGGGAAAACAGCTAGGAGAGTCACTTCCTTTGACGGAAGTATGAGTATCCTCTGTTTTTCCCTTATCTGCTAAAAATCTTGCTTTGATGGAAACTGTTTACCCCTCATTTCTCCTCTTCCCATCCGTTCACGTGGATAAAGTCTCGACTGATAATTGGTCGTAAATCAGAAGATAGATGAGAAGTTCAATCGAATTCGGGGAGTTCGTCAGAAAATCTCATAGAGGAGAGATGTCTCCCATATTGGCTCCACATCGCCCTGAGGAGTTCGTCAACAGATTCCAGAGTATTCAGACGAAATCCATACAAGCTCCTAAAAGCCAACGCCCTATGCTATGAGCAAATACAGTATACAAAAGGCTTACTTCCATGGACATAAATATTCTCAGTTAAGTTGATCTCTCCATGAACAGAAGGCAGAGAAACCCCGGAGAGAAGTAAATACGTCACATACAGAGGAAAAGGAGGACTACTAACAGGTTGTATGTTTTAATATGAAATTGTGAGCTTTCTCTCTCGACATATATTTTAAGCTGAATTCATTGTGTCTCATTCATTTGTAACTCTATTTGTATAGTTTTATATATATATAAAACTATACAAATGGAGTTACAAATGAATGAGACACAATGAATTCAACTTAATGAGTTACAAATGAATGAGACACAAAATAATAAACATATATATATGTTTATTAAATTCCTTTTATTATTAGTTAATATAATGTCACCTCGATCTCTGAATCAGACCCCTCACGCGTGTTAATCCGCGTGTAAAATAAATGATTAACTGGTGTCCAGGAATCCTGACATAGATCTGGACTTCGCCGTCTAGATCGGTTTCACGTATTTACCATCCTCCTATAAAAATAGAACTGTTAGATAGAACTGTTTTTTAATCCTGAAGAGGGCCTCTAAAAGATGGCCGAAAACGTTAGATTATTAAAATCTTTTGACTGCTGGAAGTAGTATTGAGGTGTTAATTGTTGTTTCTCCTATAAAAAAGTTACGAGAGCCGATCTCACGATCGAGTGCCCGTAAGCGGCGTGAACTTATTCTACGTCCTTGGCTTCTCACAGAAAACATAACAAATTTATAGTACAAGTACTGTGAAAAGGATGATGAAACATGTGGAGTATCTTAAGGTATTATAAAATGTCTTTTTATGTCTTGTAAACATTTTCTACTCGAGTTGTTTTTGTGTAAATTCAATATGAATTTTGTTTTGTAGCACTGAAGAGGGGCTAGAAAATCAAACTTGCCCGAAATGCATATGTAAACAATAAAGGAGTTTTATAACCTGTAAAGCTGTGAGAAAGTCTACCGAAAATTTGTTCGGATTGAAGAGACATTTACCTATTAGATATATATATATATAAATGGACGTGTGTGTCCCTATATTTCACTTATATATATATAGATAGATAGATAAAGATGCTTGTTAATTAAGCAAAGAGTTCTATACCGATCAACGTATCCGCAGCAAACTTGGCATGAATATTCTTCGAAACCCTGGAAAAAAACCTCCAGCAATAGGTTGCTTAGCTTTCCTGGCAAAACTTAAAACCGTGTGTATGGTACCATATTTTATAAAACCAAATTTTATATTTTTAATTATTATAAAATGTCAAAAGGCTTAATTTTGAATGTAGGGATGGGTTTTATAAAAAATTGCAAATATCTCGAGTAAGTCCGACCTACTCGAGATATGACGACCCTCTTTATCTCCCCACCCATTCGACCTTTACCAAAATCTAACAGCATGAAACCCCCTAATACACAAATCTCCCTCCAAAATTTCAAAACTTTTCGACAAAAACCACAAAGAGGGTGAACAAAATCATGCCCCTTCCACACACACTAACATCCATACATTCAGAAAAATCCCGAATTATTTGAATTTCTCGACGTTTCAAGGTTCTCTGAGTCCAAAATGTAAAAATCTTGGGGGGTCATTCTTTGACCGATCGCCAAACTTTCCCTCTGTTACAGTATATATAACCTAACAGAGCCGGGAAAATAATACTGTGGGTTCCGATCACCAACCACCCATAAATCCTACCCCCTCTTAACTTTAGTCTGAACAATGTTATTGTGTATTGCAGTTTCATTATTGTAAATACTTGGGTCAGTAAATGTACTGTACGTTACATTTTAGTCACCAAGGCCATTGTTTTTATTATATTAGCTAATAAATGTAATAAATAGTTAAATCTGTGATGCCTGATTGGATGTTGTGAAACCAATCGTTAACAGTTTCTTAATAATTTGAAAATTAATGTACTGTCAAACATCGATACAGCGCCATCATTTGTTCTCATCCGAAATCGATAATAAATCGAGTGTGGCGCTAAACCAGAGAATCTTAACAATACAAATTAAGTTATATAAAGTAATGAGATCTGCAAGCAAATTTGAGATATCGTGGCAAGAGTTTCCTTTGTAATGCAAAAGCTTATATTTGGTGATTCAGAGATAGAGACGGATATTTAATAGTTATGAGAAAGATCTGTTCATTAGCGCTGTAACGGGATAGAGCTATGTCGAGGTTTTACTGTAATAAATCTAATAATAACTTTAAAATATTTCCCTCTCATTTTCTAATCCAATATCTATTAATTCATAAACTTTATTACCAAAAATTTGTAATTATTGGGCAGATAATTGCTCTTTATTTTATCATTAAAGATGCTTTGTTTACACATTTAAAATGTGTTTTATTTCATTATAATTATGAAAATTATTCGTTGAAATTGTTATTAGTTTAATTATTCACTCAGCTTTATCACAATCAATCGATCATTTTAATTTTGCAAAGCAATTTAACAGAATTATTAAACTTTAAGAGTTATTTTCTAGTCTTAGTAGGAGGCAATTTCAATACCAACGATTTGAATTGCAAGTTAAAGTAGTGAAGGATCATCCTCGTAATTAGTGTTTAAATGGACTTCTTAATGTCGGCTTCATTTGCATATATTTTCGATTACTGTCGCGTGAAAATTAAAAAGTGTGTGAATGTCATTTTTTTTCTTTTTAACGAGAAGCAAATTAATGTGAATGTTCGTAGACTAATTATAAAATGGCGGCATTACAGGTATTTGAAAATTAGGTTAAACAAAAGATGTTTCGAGGTACATTTATCTTGTCCAGAAATGCAAAAATATTTGGGAATTTCTTTTCTACGTATGGATGCGTGTCTGTGTATATTGGGGAGATTTGGTAGGGATATTTGTATATTAGAGGGATTGAAGCCATGAAATTTTGGTGTGTAGAGATCAAGCTAGTGTGAAGCTAGAGGGAGGCACGTGTTTTATCTCAAGTAGAGTTGGACATACTGTAATGATTTTACTCGTTATTATCATTTACAATTTTTTTATAAAATTCATCCCTATCCTCAAAATGAAGCTTTCTGCCATTTTATAATTAATAATATAAAAATTTTAAAAATAAAATATCATAACAACAGATGGTGCCACCACGATTATAAATTTTTTGCCGCTAGGTTACGAAACTCGTTGCTGAATTTTTACGGTTACAAACGAATTAATTGTACAATACATTTTATAATATTTTAATTAATATTGATGTCTGATTTATTTAAAACTTTTTAAGTTTGATATACTGTAATTTAATTGGTTTAATAAATACAGTACTTAAATCTACGTTTTTAGAAATACAGGGTTGCAATTTTCCAGAATGATTGTAGATAAACTGTAGGAATTCTTAAAATTTTGGATCTATATAAACTCTTTACAATTTTCAGGAATATTAATTGTTTTTTCCTGATTTTTTAACTTTATTTATAGTTTTAAAAGTAATTTAAGTGAAAATTAAATTATGACTTTATAGACAAATTTATATGATTACTTAAATATATATGCCAAATGGGTGTATCTCTCGAGAGGATTTTCATTGAGGAAACTGGTCTCTAGTTTTAGACACGTGAAGAAAATACAGAAAACTTTACGTAGCCAACCCGTTGTGAGGCGCGAACCCACGACCAACTTAGTGTTCGGTGACAGGTAAAAAATATTTCAATTGGATTGCTAAATTGAAACTGTGAGCTTTCTAGTGACGAGTCTATTAAAAAATTTTTTTCATATTTTTAATGTTTCCGAAATAATAAAACTGAAGGAGGATTCTGTATGATATTTGTAGTTTATTCTAGAAGGATACTTTAAATGTTTTTCTCGATTTTCAATACAAAATTTCTGAATACTGTACTTAAAGTCAATAAGCACCAACACATCTCTCAACTAGAACTTTGCTACTAAAAAACTGTTTTGTTAATAATTAAATTAATTATAATCATTTAATGAAAATGTTACACATTTTATATTTGAAAAAATTCAACGAGTTACCTAACTTTTCCGGCAAAATTTAAAGTTTTTGTGACGCCATCTGATGTCATATTTATTAAAAACTTTTTATATTTTTAATTATTATAAAATGACAAAAAACTTAATTTTGAGGGTGGAGATGAATGTTATAAAAAATTGTAAATGCTAATAACGAGTAAAATCTTCGTCAAGTCCGACCTTACTTGAGATATGAGACAACTTTCTCTCTCCACCTAATACACAAACCTCCATGAAAAATTTCAGAAATTTTTGACAAAGAGGACAGGAGTTATTAAGCTTCAAAAGGGGTGAACAAAATCGTGCCCCCTCCCACATACACACATACGTACAGAAAAACTCCCAAAATTTTTTGCATTTCTCGACGTTCAAGATGTCATAGGTTCAAAAATGTAAAAATCTTAAAAGGTATTGTACAATCTTTGTATCCCAATTTTTGCAGCAAAACGAGGAGACTACATTATATACTGATTTCTATTATACATTTGCTTTCCGAAATACTGTAGAATGAAGTTCAATAATTGATATTGTTATAATTAATCTTTATAGACTACATTTAATCAAAATATAATAAACTTGCATAATTAAAAATATATATTTTTTTAAAACTAGCAAAATTTTGAGAAAATGGGGTCTAAACCTTGTTAACTCGAAACTGTTTAACTCGAAGTCGAAATTTTTTTACCCTTTAAACTTCGACTTAACGAAGTTTTATTGTAAACATTTTTTACATACGAATAATTAGGTATATAGCAAATGTAAGAAGGTAAAATGTAATATCAAAAAATGATCCTTCCGCTAATCTATAACGAATAATTTTTCAGATCTAACTACGTTTCCGAACAGCCAGTTGTGTATTTGGTATTTCATTCTGATTACTCCGTGACTGGAAGTGGTTTCGTCTTAAGATGGGAATCTGTAATCGGAGACAGCTGTGGAGAATTACATAAAACGTCATCTTACATCGTTTTACCAAGCGCTTCACGGCGATATCTTCCAGGATTAGACTGCTTCTTTAATCTATCTTCGTCTTCTAGAATACTCATCACCCTCACCCATTTCCATGTTGGTAGCCAAGATGGTCAGGATATTTGCTCTAACGATTATTTAAAGATCAGTCTAGACCAATCCCGAACGATTATTTTGTGTGGAAATTCTACATCTGTTCCGATGGGTCTCACATTCCTTTCTTATAGAGAGGTGCTCGACTTTCACTTCCACACAAATTCGGGTACGACACTTGGCAATACGGGATTCAACATTACGTGGAGAATCTGTAAGTTGTAAATTTTATGTATTTTTTTTAAATTAAATTATGTTGAATTTTTTTTCGATTTTTAGGGAACCATTCCAAGGTGGAAAGTTACGCAAGGCACGAGAAAATAACTTCAAATATGGGAGATTTGTATAGCTTGAATTTTCCACTTGATCCTCCCATGGATGTTGACTTCATTCAGAATCTTATAGTGCCTCTAGGTTACCGAATAAATTCGGTATATTTACATCATGATTTGCAAACTAGAGGATGCGAAGGAAAAATAGTCATCGAAGATCCTTACGGAGAAACTTTCAATATAATATGTCCCTCTAGTAAACTTTACCGAAATATATCGTCGACTTTGAATATTCTTCGATTTTTCTCGACCACGTCATTCTTAAAGCAACCTATTAAGTATCATATCAGTTATAACATAACTACAGGTGAGATCGTTTAAATTGCAACAGAACATACACTATATCTTACAAAAACTCCACCAGTTAATTCATTAGAAAAATAATAAGTGAGTGGAATATTGCACCATCCAGGATCTCAAATGAAATCTGGATGAGTGCCACCTCCCTCCAGAAGCCATGAAAATATATAAGTAAAATAAATACAAATAAAAATTAAAATTTTCAATGCAATATAAAAATATTAAAAGAAAATTTAATTTATAACACAAAAATCAAAATTTTGGGTGCCCTTTTGTGTCCGGTCCGGATCAAGTGACCTTGTTGGCCCTTTGTATCTGGGTAATATTTCTTTTAAGTTTCTGAAATATTGTATTTAAAGAATTGAAAATATACACTGTAATTAATAAATTAATTAAACAGCATATTAGGTTCAATCTTGTGAACGTGGGATGTTTAATTTAGTATAAATCTATTTCCATTAGATTTATATCAAACCCATCAGATCAAACTAATTCCATTATCGTCATTAACCTTTTATTAAGAATTAATGAATGAATTGTAGTATTGGAGTTTTTATAAGATAACCTGTTAATATTTCATAAATTAAATATATTTTGAAATGATTTTTAAATTTAAAAAAGAGTCAATGTAGAATACCCTATTACGTCAATTTTGCATCATTTTGCACTTCCCATTACAACAAGTGACGTAAAAACTTACATTATTACAGAGAAACGAGTACGTCTTAACTCATTAACGAATCGTCTTTGAAACAAGTTCATCCGTCAATAATATGCGTTAAATTTTTATGTTTGATATAGTCACAATATCGCGGAGGACGACATATGTTTAATAAATATATAAATTCGTTTTAAGCTTATTCTACATTAAACTAACAGGGCCCATATTTTTATTTTCTTGAATATGAAACTCTTATATTAAAAAAAATTAACGTTTTTAGCAATAAAATATTTATTTAATCTATTGTTTACAGTAAAGCAACAGGCTTTTCTTTTACCATTTTACAATGGATAAAAAATGATCTTTTGATGAATGAGAAGAATTCGTTTGTAGAAAATATAACAATAAAGATTAAGAGAATTTTTTTCTCTTAGACGAGAATGATATTCAAAGGAATTGATGCGTTAAATTTCTCAATGTCATATCCTTTTAAAAATATTCTGAATACTTTGGTGTCAAACAATGATTATTCTCTTTGAATGCGAAGCTTTTCACGCATTATAAAGCCGATACAAAGGTGCTAATTAATCAAAAAAGAAGTTGTAGACTCGTGTTGTTACTAACAATAATGGGATTTTCAACAATTTTATTAAAGGACAAGAATTGCTTACAGTTCAAGTTTCGGTTTTGAAGGTATTATTATGTTTAAGGGAATAAAATATAAATTTAGGATATTATTGAAGAATCAATTCATATAAATTTGCTTTTCTTGATGATACAAAATTACTTTTGACACTTCTTGGGTGTTTTTCTTTAAAAATATATACAGGTATCCCTTGATTAACGCGGTTAATTAATCCCTCGATCCTACTGCTTCTTTCAAAAACGCGTTAATCAAAATAAGTTATGTAAGTTAAGACAGCTGGTAAAGCCGCGTATATATAGGGATACCTGTATACAGTAAAACCTGTTTAAAACGGAAACCTACCAAACTGGAAAAAATATTCGTACCGTGCTATTCCGGCTTACACAGTTCTAAATCTGTATGCCAGATTTAGAACTTGTTTTCTTTAATAATTTATTAATAGGTCTATAAGACCCTNGTTTATAGCATAGTTTATATGGATTAGTCCCAAAAAATTATCCGTATTTTGGAAATGTTGAGTCAAATTAGTCTAGAATCGATTAATTTTATGGAAGAAACCTTTCAAATAGCCGTATTCCGTAAACTGCATACGTGACGGGCTGTGATTGGCTGGACTCGTAGAAAATGGATTCATAAAAACCGGAACGTATCTACTGTGTTATAGGGGGGTCGACTGTATATAACAAAGGATATTAGTATTTAATGGTAATGAGGAAGATTCATTTACACTATACGACGATGGCGCAATATAGAGTGCGATCTATCGAGGTTCGACTGTAATAAGAATTATGTTGTGTATACAGTGGTATATGAGTTCTAAACACAATTTTGGGAGTTTGAAAATTACTTGAATTGAACGTTTCCAATAAAAAAAATTCACATATTTAATAATTTACGGATACTAAAATATTCTCTGTTTGTATACAGCATTTTTGGGAAGATTCGCAAGTATTAATTGGCCCTGTATGAGGATAGTGCTATTTAGGGAGCGCTACAGCAACGTTTATATATGTACGTATATAAAATATGAATTTATTATATTATACATACGTATACAGCATTTTAAAATGAAAATATCAAGAAATAGTATTAATGTAGGATTTGTTAATCCTAAGCTATATGCTTGTTGACGATTTTATTGTAGAATTTTCTACAATAAAATGATAACGTTAGATAATAGAAAGAAAATAAAGATCTAATTAAAATTCTGTTAAGAATTAACATGAAGTTAGATAAGGGAATTGTCAACACAATAAAAGATCTTACATTTCGTGTTAAACACTGCATTAAATAAAAGAAATGCATGCCGTTAAATTGAGAAACGATTATTCAGAATTGAACTTTATCATTTGAATTTGGAATATGTTTTAGATTTTTAAGATAATTTATATATATATGTTACCGCTAAAGCTCGAAATCCGTTAATGTGCACATTATCTAGCTAATCTGCACATTAACTAGGGTGATCCGTTAAAGTTGCTAAAATTGTATTTCTCAAATTACCTAGGTAATGTGTACAGTATTTAGGTAATCTGCACATTACCTACTAGGCACTCGGTAAAGTGAAAATAAGATTTTTGCTGGAACAACAGCAACGTTTATATATATAAAAGTATATAATAACTTTTACAGAAAAACAGATGGCGTTAGCATGGGGTCAAAGATGGGTCCAAAACTTGCAGAATTAGTAATGAAAGATATTGAAAATAAAATCATGAACATTCCTGGGGTGAAAACTGTAATGAGATTCGTGGATGATTACTTATTAATTTTTAATAATCAGATAACAAATGAGAAAATAATTTTAAACACAATAAATAGCATAAACCAGGATATAAAATTTGATCTAGAATTAGAAAAACACAATAAAATTCATTTTTTGGACATAACTATAACAAAAGAAAAAGAAAAATATTCATTTGAAACTTATAAAAAACCATCCAATGTAAACAAAACAATCAGTTATTATTCATATATCCCAGAAAGTATAAAAAAGAATACATATATAATGGAATTAAAAAAGATATATACTAGAACTACCAGTAAAAAGAAACGCAAAACTGAATTAAACGAATTAGATTATAAATTCATTCTTAATAGTTATCCAAAATACCTTTTAAAAAATGGCATACACAATACTACAATAATAGATTTAATGTAAAAAATAAAAAAGATAAAAATTACAAATTCTTCCCTTACATAGCTAATTTATGATAATTGCTCTAAATTCCTTAAAAAAGACAATATAGTTTTGGCCCCATCTCTGAACAATAAAATCTCAAATAAAATTTATAAAGATACATTAGGAAAATACAAAACCAATACTGATAAATTGAAAAAAACTGGAACTGTTTACAAAGTTAATTGTGACTGTCAGAATCATGGGGAATACATGGGTGAAACGGGTCGAACATTGGAATTACGGATAAAAGAACATGAAGCTGCCATACGATTAAAACATGATAATTCACCTTGGTATAACCACATCAAAAATAGTAACTGCAAAATAGATAGGAATAATATTAAAATCCTACACTATGAGAAAAATATATATAAACGTAAATTCAAAGAACATATAGAAATAATGAAATACAATGGTAATAATTTAATAAACATTTCCAATGGCATGCAAATCGACCAGCAATGGTATAACATGATAGGGGGCGCAACAAGTCAATAGTTTATATTTCTAAGATTATACATTGTCGTGAAAATTTTATTGTATGTTGAACCTTTTTAAAGTTTATACAACGTATACTACTCTGTTATTGTTGTGACACTTTTAAAGAAAAACATGTATGTATTTTTTTTAGTAAATATTTTTTTAAAGGAAAAAATTTGTTATAAATAAGTGATTTAAAATGTTACTAATAATTATAATTTGTAATTAGTTGTGTAGCATAATGGTACGGATTTCGATGTAAAACACCCTTAAGAGAAAATTATAAATTTGAAAACATTGTAAATTGATAGTACAAGTACTGTAAAAAAGATGAAAGAACATGTGGGAAATCTTAAGGTATTATAAAGTGTCTTTTTATGTCTTGTAAACATTTTCTACTATAAAGTTGTTTTGTGTAAATTCAATATGAATTTGTTTTGTAGCACTGAAGAGGGGCAGGAAAATTAAACTTGCCCGAAATGCATATGTGAAAAACAATAAAGGAGATTTTTAACCTGTNGCTCCTAAAAGCCAACGCCCTATGCTATGAGCAAATACAGTATACAAAAGGCTTACTTCCATGGACATAAATATTCTCAGTTAAGTTGATCTCTCCATGAACAGAAGGCAGAGAAACCCCGGAGAGAAGTAAATACGTCACATACAGAGGAAAAGGAGGACTACTAACAGGTTGTATGTTTTAATATGAAATTGTGAGCTTTCTCTCTCGACATATATTTTAAGCTGAATTCATTGTGTCTCATTCATTTGTAACTCTATTTGTATAGTTTTATATATATATAAAACTATACAAATGGAGTTACAAATGAATGAGACACAATGAATTCAACTTAATGAGTTACAAATGAATGAGACACAAAATAATAAACATATATATATGTTTATTAAATTCCTTTTATTATTAGTTAATATAATGTCACCTCGATCTCTGAATCAGACCCCTCACGCGTGTTAATCCGCGTGTAAAATAAATGATTAACTGGTGTCCAGGAATCCTGACATAGATCTGGACTTCGCCGTCTAGATCGGTTTCACGTATTTACCATCCTCCTATAAAAATAGAACTGTTAGATAGAACTGTTTTTTAATCCTGAAGAGGGCCTCTAAAAGATGGCCGAAAACGTTAGATTATTAAAATCTTTTGACTGCTGGAAGTAGTATTGAGGTGTTAATTGTTGTTTCTCCTATAAAAAAGTTACGAGAGCCGATCTCACGATCGAGTGCCCGTAAGCGGCGTGAACTTATTCTACGTCCTTGGCTTCTCACAGAAAACATAACAAATTTATAGTACAAGTACTGTGAAAAGGATGATGAAACATGTGGAGTATCTTAAGGTATTATAAAATGTCTTTTTATGTCTTGTAAACATTTTCTACTCGAGTTGTTTTTGTGTAAATTCAATATGAATTTTGTTTTGTAGCACTGAAGAGGGGCTAGAAAATCAAACTTGCCCGAAATGCATATGTAAACAATAAAGGAGTTTTATAACCTGTAAAGCTGTGAGAAAGTCTACCGAAAATTTGTTCGGATTGAAGAGACATTTACCTATTAGATATATATATATATAAATGGACGTGTGTGTCCCTATATTTCACTTATATATATATAGATAGATAGATAAAGATGCTTGTTAATTAAGCAAAGAGTTCTATACCGATCAACGTATCCGCAGCAAACTTGGCATGAATATTCTTCGAAACCCTGGAAAAAAACCTCCAGCAATAGGTTGCTTAGCTTTCCTGGCAAAACTTAAAACCGTGTGTATGGTACCATATTTTATAAAACCAAATTTTATATTTTTAATTATTATAAAATGTCAAAAGGCTTAATTTTGAATGTAGGGATGGGTTTTATAAAAAATTGCAAATATCTCGAGTAAGTCCGACCTACTCGAGATATGACGACCCTCTTTATCTCCCCACCCATTCGACCTTTACCAAAATCTAACAGCATGAAACCCCCTAATACACAAATCTCCCTCCAAAATTTCAAAACTTTTCGACAAAAACCACAAAGAGGGTGAACAAAATCATGCCCCTTCCACACACACTAACATCCATACATTCAGAAAAATCCCGAATTATTTGAATTTCTCGACGTTTCAAGGTTCTCTGAGTCCAAAATGTAAAAATCTTGGGGGGTCATTCTTTGACCGATCGCCAAACTTTCCCTCTGTTACAGTATATATAACCTAACAGAGCCGGGAAAATAATACTGTGGGTTCCGATCACCAACCACCCATAAATCCTACCCCCTCTTAACTTTAGTCTGAACAATGTTATTGTGTATTGCAGTTTCATTATTGTAAATACTTGGGTCAGTAAATGTACTGTACGTTACATTTTAGTCACCAAGGCCATTGTTTTTATTATATTAGCTAATAAATGTAATAAATAGTTAAATCTGTGATGCCTGATTGGATGTTGTGAAACCAATCGTTAACAGTTTCTTAATAATTTGAAAATTAATGTACTGTCAAACATCGATACAGCGCCATCATTTGTTCTCATCCGAAATCGATAATAAATCGAGTGTGGCGCTAAACCAGAGAATCTTAACAATACAAATTAAGTTATATAAAGTAATGAGATCTGCAAGCAAATTTGAGATATCGTGGCAAGAGTTTCCTTTGTAATGCAAAAGCTTATATTTGGTGATTCAGAGATAGAGACGGATATTTAATAGTTATGAGAAAGATCTGTTCATTAGCGCTGTAACGGGATAGAGCTATGTCGAGGTTTTACTGTAATAAATCTAATAATAACTTTAAAATATTTCCCTCTCATTTTCTAATCCAATATCTATTAATTCATAAACTTTATTACCAAAAATTTGTAATTATTGGGCAGATAATTGCTCTTTATTTTATCATTAAAGATGCTTTGTTTACACATTTAAAATGTGTTTTATTTCATTATAATTATGAAAATTATTCGTTGAAATTGTTATTAGTTTAATTATTCACTCAGCTTTATCACAATCAATCGATCATTTTAATTTTGCAAAGCAATTTAACAGAATTATTAAACTTTAAGAGTTATTTTCTAGTCTTAGTAGGAGGCAATTTCAATACCAACGATTTGAATTGCAAGTTAAAGTAGTGAAGGATCATCCTCGTAATTAGTGTTTAAATGGACTTCTTAATGTCGGCTTCATTTGCATATATTTTCGATTACTGTCGCGTGAAAATTAAAAAGTGTGTGAATGTCATTTTTTTTCTTTTTAACGAGAAGCAAATTAATGTGAATGTTCGTAGACTAATTATAAAATGGCGGCATTACAGGTATTTGAAAATTAGGTTAAACAAAAGATGTTTCGAGGTACATTTATCTTGTCCAGAAATGCAAAAATATTTGGGAATTTCTTTTCTACGTATGGATGCGTGTCTGTGTATATTGGGGAGATTTGGTAGGGATATTTGTATATTAGAGGGATTGAAGCCATGAAATTTTGGTGTGTAGAGATCAAGCTAGTGTGAAGCTAGAGGGAGGCACGTGTTTTATCTCAAGTAGAGTTGGACATACTGTAATGATTTTACTCGTTATTATCATTTACAATTTTTTTATAAAATTCATCCCTATCCTCAAAATGAAGCTTTCTGCCATTTTATAATTAATAATATAAAAATTTTAAAAATAAAATATCATAACAACAGATGGTGCCACCACGATTATAAATTTTTTGCCGCTAGGTTACGAAACTCGTTGCTGAATTTTTACGGTTACAAACGAATTAATTGTACAATACATTTTATAATATTTTAATTAATATTGATGTCTGATTTATTTAAAACTTTTTAAGTTTGATATACTGTAATTTAATTGGTTTAATAAATACAGTACTTAAATCTACGTTTTTAGAAATACAGGGTTGCAATTTTCCAGAATGATTGTAGATAAACTGTAGGAATTCTTAAAATTTTGGATCTATATAAACTCTTTACAATTTTCAGGAATATTAATTGTTTTTTCCTGATTTTTTAACTTTATTTATAGTTTTAAAAGTAATTTAAGTGAAAATTAAATTATGACTTTATAGACAAATTTATATGATTACTTAAATATATATGCCAAATGGGTGTATCTCTCGAGAGGATTTTCATTGAGGAAACTGGTCTCTAGTTTTAGACACGTGAAGAAAATACAGAAAACTTTACGTAGCCAACCCGTTGTGAGGCGCGAACCCACGACCAACTTAGTGTTCGGTGACAGGTAAAAAATATTTCAATTGGATTGCTAAATTGAAACTGTGAGCTTTCTAGTGACGAGTCTATTAAAAAATTTTTTTCATATTTTTAATGTTTCCGAAATAATAAAACTGAAGGAGGATTCTGTATGATATTTGTAGTTTATTCTAGAAGGATACTTTAAATGTTTTTCTCGATTTTCAATACAAAATTTCTGAATACTGTACTTAAAGTCAATAAGCACCAACACATCTCTCAACTAGAACTTTGCTACTAAAAAACTGTTTTGTTAATAATTAAATTAATTATAATCATTTAATGAAAATGTTACACATTTTATATTTGAAAAAATTCAACGAGTTACCTAACTTTTCCGGCAAAATTTAAAGTTTTTGTGACGCCATCTGATGTCATATTTATTAAAAACTTTTTATATTTTTAATTATTATAAAATGACAAAAAACTTAATTTTGAGGGTGGAGATGAATGTTATAAAAAATTGTAAATGCTAATAACGAGTAAAATCTTCGTCAAGTCCGACCTTACTTGAGATATGAGACAACTTTCTCTCTCCACCTAATACACAAACCTCCATGAAAAATTTCAGAAATTTTTGACAAAGAGGACAGGAGTTATTAAGCTTCAAAAGGGGTGAACAAAATCGTGCCCCCTCCCACATACACACATACGTACAGAAAAACTCCCAAAATTTTTTGCATTTCTCGACGTTCAAGATGTCATAGGTTCAAAAATGTAAAAATCTTAAAAGGTATTGTACAATCTTTGTATCCCAATTTTTGCAGCAAAACGAGGAGACTACATTATATACTGATTTCTATTATACATTTGCTTTCCGAAATACTGTAGAATGAAGTTCAATAATTGATATTGTTATAATTAATCTTTATAGACTACATTTAATCAAAATATAATAAACTTGCATAATTAAAAATATATATTTTTTTAAAACTAGCAAAATTTTGAGAAAATGGGGTCTAAACCTTGTTAACTCGAAACTGTTTAACTCGAAGTCGAAATTTTTTTACCCTTTAAACTTCGACTTAACGAAGTTTTATTGTAAACATTTTTTACATACGAATAATTAGGTATATAGCAAATGTAAGAAGGTAAAATGTAATATCAAAAAATGATCCTTCCGCTAATCTATAACGAATAATTTTTCAGATCTAACTACGTTTCCGAACAGCCAGTTGTGTATTTGGTATTTCATTCTGATTACTCCGTGACTGGAAGTGGTTTCGTCTTAAGATGGGAATCTGTAATCGGAGACAGCTGTGGAGAATTACATAAAACGTCATCTTACATCGTTTTACCAAGCGCTTCACGGCGATATCTTCCAGGATTAGACTGCTTCTTTAATCTATCTTCGTCTTCTAGAATACTCATCACCCTCACCCATTTCCATGTTGGTAGCCAAGATGGTCAGGATATTTGCTCTAACGATTATTTAAAGATCAGTCTAGACCAATCCCGAACGATTATTTTGTGTGGAAATTCTACATCTGTTCCGATGGGTCTCACATTCCTTTCTTATAGAGAGGTGCTCGACTTTCACTTCCACACAAATTCGGGTACGACACTTGGCAATACGGGATTCAACATTACGTGGAGAATCTGTAAGTTGTAAATTTTATGTATTTTTTTTAAATTAAATTATGTTGAATTTTTTTTCGATTTTTAGGGAACCATTCCAAGGTGGAAAGTTACGCAAGGCACGAGAAAATAACTTCAAATATGGGAGATTTGTATAGCTTGAATTTTCCACTTGATCCTCCCATGGATGTTGACTTCATTCAGAATCTTATAGTGCCTCTAGGTTACCGAATAAATTCGGTATATTTACATCATGATTTGCAAACTAGAGGATGCGAAGGAAAAATAGTCATCGAAGATCCTTACGGAGAAACTTTCAATATAATATGTCCCTCTAGTAAACTTTACCGAAATATATCGTCGACTTTGAATATTCTTCGATTTTTCTCGACCACGTCATTCTTAAAGCAACCTATTAAGTATCATATCAGTTATAACATAACTACAGGTGAGATCGTTTAAATTGCAACAGAACATACACTATATCTTACAAAAACTCCACCAGTTAATTCATTAGAAAAATAATAAGTGAGTGGAATATTGCACCATCCAGGATCTCAAATGAAATCTGGATGAGTGCCACCTCCCTCCAGAAGCCATGAAAATATATAAGTAAAATAAATACAAATAAAAATTAAAATTTTCAATGCAATATAAAAATATTAAAAGAAAATTTAATTTATAACACAAAAATCAAAATTTTGGGTGCCCTTTTGTGTCCGGTCCGGATCAAGTGACCTTGTTGGCCCTTTGTATCTGGGTAATATTTCTTTTAAGTTTCTGAAATATTGTATTTAAAGAATTGAAAATATACACTGTAATTAATAAATTAATTAAACAGCATATTAGGTTCAATCTTGTGAACGTGGGATGTTTAATTTAGTATAAATCTATTTCCATTAGATTTATATCAAACCCATCAGATCAAACTAATTCCATTATCGTCATTAACCTTTTATTAAGAATTAATGAATGAATTGTAGTATTGGAGTTTTTATAAGATAACCTGTTAATATTTCATAAATTAAATATATTTTGAAATGATTTTTAAATTTAAAAAAGAGTCAATGTAGAATACCCTATTACGTCAATTTTGCATCATTTTGCACTTCCCATTACAACAAGTGACGTAAAAACTTACATTATTACAGAGAAACGAGTACGTCTTAACTCATTAACGAATCGTCTTTGAAACAAGTTCATCCGTCAATAATATGCGTTAAATTTTTATGTTTGATATAGTCACAATATCGCGGAGGACGACATATGTTTAATAAATATATAAATTCGTTTTAAGCTTATTCTACATTAAACTAACAGGGCCCATATTTTTATTTTCTTGAATATGAAACTCTTATATTAAAAAAAATTAACGTTTTTAGCAATAAAATATTTATTTAATCTATTGTTTACAGTAAAGCAACAGGCTTTTCTTTTACCATTTTACAATGGATAAAAAATGATCTTTTGATGAATGAGAAGAATTCGTTTGTAGAAAATATAACAATAAAGATTAAGAGAATTTTTTTCTCTTAGACGAGAATGATATTCAAAGGAATTGATGCGTTAAATTTCTCAATGTCATATCCTTTTAAAAATATTCTGAATACTTTGGTGTCAAACAATGATTATTCTCTTTGAATGCGAAGCTTTTCACGCATTATAAAGCCGATACAAAGGTGCTAATTAATCAAAAAAGAAGTTGTAGACTCGTGTTGTTACTAACAATAATGGGATTTTCAACAATTTTATTAAAGGACAAGAATTGCTTACAGTTCAAGTTTCGGTTTTGAAGGTATTATTATGTTTAAGGGAATAAAATATAAATTTAGGATATTATTGAAGAATCAATTCATATAAATTTGCTTTTCTTGATGATACAAAATTACTTTTGACACTTCTTGGGTGTTTTTCTTTAAAAATATATACAGGTATCCCTTGATTAACGCGGTTAATTAATCCCTCGATCCTACTGCTTCTTTCAAAAACGCGTTAATCAAAATAAGTTATGTAAGTTAAGACAGCTGGTAAAGCCGCGTATATATAGGGATACCTGTATACAGTAAAACCTGTTTAAAACGGAAACCTACCAAACTGGAAAAAATATTCGTACCGTGCTATTCCGGCTTACACAGTTCTAAATCTGTATGCCAGATTTAGAACTTGTTTTCTTTAATAATTTATTAATAGGTCTATAAGACCCTATAAAACTTTATAAGTTGCTATAAATGTATTATTACTCTGTAAATCTATATAAAGTCGCTATATACAATAAATATCTTTGAAAGAAATAAAAATATTTGTTTAAGTTTGAAAATTCTTAAAATATATAATGTAAATCGAAAAAATTCGGGATAATAAAATTTTTAATAAAATATACACACAGTGTATAGAATAAACAATATACTTTTCAACATATTTTTTAAGCAAATTTTTAAATGAACTTTAAATTTTTGTCTTTTATCTTTCAAAATTTAAACCGTTTACGCATAAATTTATATACTGTATTTTAAAAAGCCAAATACCAGTTTGAAGGACTAAAACTCATATTTAAAAATTCAACTTGTTTACTAATATTACTAATATTTAATATATAAGATAAATATGTTATAGTTTCCCATTCATTTTTATATGGAACTATATTTTACATGCTTCCTTTATAATATACAGTATATATAATTATATAAGTTCACTGGATTAGATTAAAGAGAGTTTGGGGCTTTAAATTATCTTAATTTATCACCTCTAGAAATTACAATATTAATTTAATTTAAATTTATAAAATTAAATAATTTATTTTTAGAAAAAACAAAATTAGAAGCACTTTAATAAAACCAACATCCAAAATAAAATCATTAACTTTTTTCTTTATAATTTTGAATCGCTATAAGATATGAAACCCTACAGAATATTTACAAATCATACATTTAAATATAGTGGAACTTGTGTAATCCGGACCGAATATTTTTCCCGGTTTAGCAGGTTTCCGTTTTGAACAGGTTCTTTCTTAATTTCTTAACATAGAAAATCGCTCCGTTCTGAAGAATTTTATCGGTTCATGCAGGTTTCCTTTTTATTCAGGTTCCGCTTTGGACAGGTTTTACTGCATTTACACACACGCTTCATTGTGAGAAATTCGAGTTTAAACTTTTGAAAAGCGAGAGCTTATTGCATTATTGTTATGAAATTTCAAATAACTTTTCTCAACTCAGTAGATTCACTTCGAGAACGGAGGGGACTTTCTAGTGCATTATAAAAACAAAGTGAGAAACGTAATTTATTATATATTAATGCAAAAAGTATTACAGAATGTGCTAAGATATTGCATCAACAGATATATTTTTAAACTTTTAGACGAAATTTAATTTGCATAAGACAAAACAGCATGCATCGAAACCCATTTCTGTTTCTTGTATCCATTGTATCCATGGTTTTCTTGGTTTTCTTCACACTTTTTATTGCGTCTCAAAATAATTGTTTATACTTAAAAACATATTGATATATATTTTATTTCTTCATAAATAACTCATTACATTTTTCTTTCAGGCCAGATGTGACGATCTCCGACCCCTCAAGCTATTGCTCTGAATGGTCAGAAATCGTCATATCCGTAGGATAGTCTGTCCCGGAAATTTCGGGTCCCGTCTTTCATCATCCGTCATTGTGGACCTGGCCTATTCTTTGAATTGGCCTTAAAAATGTGGAATGGAAGCGGCAAACAAGAATTTCTTCTTAACTGACAATACTGATTTTTAATTAAGGGAGCATTGCTTGATAAAACAGCTTTAATGTATCTGGGATAAACGAGCCAATGACAGTTCGTTTCAAATGAAGCGGCTTATGCCATTGGTTTGCTTATCCAGCTGTATTAAAGCCGCTTTACTAGGCTAATAGTCCTCTTACATTCCAGAAATTCAATTGATTTTCATTTAAAAAATCTAAATGTATGCATTATAAAACCTATCTTACGTTACATTTTATGTTACTACTGAAAATTTAGAATTAACAATATATGATTATAATTATATAATCTAATCCTGATGAAAGAAAATTATATAATAGCTAATAAATATATCATGTTGATTTATTTCAGATCCAGGATACATTCACAAAACTTTAAAAATTCACTCTGTTTACTCTTGCATGCCAAATCCTTGTCTTCATGGCGGTTCCTGTATCGAATCTAATAAGAGTCAATGCAATTGTACTGGAAGTTACACTGGTAAGATGATTGGAAATCATATTTCTAAAATCATGATACTAAAATTGATTTTATATGATTTTTTTTACAAAAAACAGGTGTTTTTTGCCATCTTCAATGGTGTCAAACTCGACCCTGTGGAGAAAGAGGCGTATGCCAAACTGTACCCGACGGTTATAGATGCAGCTGTCCCCCAGAATATACAGGATCTAGCTGTGAAGAACCCATAACGCCTTGCAATGCAAACCCTTGTGGACCGCATGGTCAATGCAGCGTTTTCAACGACACTTTCAAGTGTCACTGTCAGTTATGGTATGAAGGTATGACGTCAAAATTTCTCACTTTTACGACGTCACAATTTTTCACTGTCACTATAAAATTCGTCTTGTTAAAGGTTCGCATTGTGAAAGATTTGTCTTTCGAATTACACAAAAGCCTTTGAGTCAGAGAATGCTTGAAGAACCTTTCTGGCTGGGCTTAATCACAGTTTTCGCCGTACTTCTAGTTATTCTTTGTGTTTATTGTATCAAAAGAAAGTTTGCTGAAAAAATTGAAAGACTTTTGGCAGAAGAAATTGAAAAAAGTAAATGCAGTGAGTATCCTGTAGCATTCTTCTTATGTACTAAAAATATTTTTAAGATATTATATAAAACATGTATGTTCTTTCCTTTCAATAAAATATGCACCGTAGGATTTAATTTCCTACAATAAACATGCCAGATGGATTTTTCTTTTTTAGTGTAAAAAAGACATCTGAGCATATCCACTGTAATAAAAATTAACTGATTTCTTATTTTTTTCAGATCCCTCACCTCCTGCTGCAAGATACAGTCTCAGCTCCAACCAACTTAGTCTAACTCCTGGAAGTCAAAGTCCTCAAACTTGTCCAAAATCTCTTTTCACTAAATTCAGAAAATATAGTATTCGCAGTACTACCAGTGGAATTAGTCCGACCGACAGAGAACACAGCAGAACTTTTAGTTTTGATGATATTCTTCGTAGATCTACAAAGAAAACATCCTCAGGACCCACAGATAATAATAAAAATGATGATGAGAAATCTCGAATTTTAGCATCTTTGGTGATGTCTCCTCAGACAAGGAGAATGAGTCTTGATGAATTTATACGAATGAGCGAGAGAAAAATTCAAGAAGCAAACAGAGAAGAGGAACAAAAAACTTGCAATTCACCCGAATCGGAGAGTATACAAGAAACTAGCTTTTCGGCTAGATTATCTCCTCGTTTTGCTAGACATTCGGCTCCTTCGTTTACAGAATTTCATTCCATAAGAGAGCAGTCGGTAGAATATGCGTCTTCGACGGAAAGTGAAGAAGATCCGAAAACGAGTCAAGTTCAAGCTGACATTACTCCACCACCACAAACAACTCAAGAAGACAAAGAAGTATCGGATAAAAAGAAAGCGCCAGATCCGTCCGCCATTCAGAAAACTGGATTTTTAGAAGTTCCTACTATTCTCCTTCCTACACCCACAACACCAGACAATCCGGAGAAAGAAAGAACTTCGGAGAATCCACAAAGTCCAGTTCGGAAAAAGCCAGAATTTCTGGTTGGCCGAAAATATTCCGTAGATCTTCCCATGCCAAAAATTCTAGTAACTTCCAATACCAGTTCAATTGAGTCCGACCCAAACAGCCCTCCTAGAACTCCAAATCCTGCAAAGTCGATGGCATATCTTACACCCCTTACGGCAGACAGAACGATTTCGGAATCCAATCTTAGTACTTCGGGTTACTCGTCTCTATCCAGCCCTGGATTAAGTAGATGCAATTCAAGTAGCCCTATATCCGATGATCTAGAGAATCAAAATGCAAATACCAAAAAAGTCTCACCTCCTCATAAATGGCACAATCATCCAAAGTGCCATCAGACGCAACAGATCGTGGCTACGTTAACAGAGGGTGAGCAGCCGCAATATAAAACGCGCACTTTTACCAACGCTTTGTGGCGTGCACCAAATCGCAAAACTTGTCATCACGATAGATGCATGAAAAGACATTCCTACCAGACCAGCACCGATGAATCCATAGACGATGAAGGTATCGGTATGGATCCTATCGATTTTAAAATTCGCAAGGGGGAAGTGAAAAGCGCTCGAGAATTAGAAGCGTACATAACTAAAAAGACCCCTTTAATGAATTTCACCTCGTCCGATACTTCTACATCTTCACCCACTACCAGAACCAGTCCCAATTTGAGAAAAGGTGATAAAGTTAAGAAAACTGGTACTAAAGGTAGAAAAAGTCCCGTTGCATCACCCACTTCTGTTTCTGCTTCGGAGACAACAGCAGAAGGCAACACAAATGTAGCGCATTCCTCCGACAGCGATCAAGAGTATCAAAGACCAAAAACTCAAACGAGAAGAACGAAAAAAGATGGAACTTCCAGTCCAAGGATTACGGAAGGAAGAAGAAGCGTATCTTCGGAGAAATTGGGGAGTAAGCAGACAAGAAACGGTGTCGCTAGATGCAATTCGTCGACGGCAATTCCTCAAATAATTACTGAAAATTTCGACTTTATCGTTGCCAAGGATAAGAAATCAAGTCCAAGGTAATTAAAATTTATAAATTAAGATAATTCTATTACAATTACTGAATATAATTTGTTTTTTAATCAGATCTTCTGCAGAAAAGATATTATCCGTCGATGATTCTATAGAAAGTTCTGTTCCAAGTGACACGGATGAAGAAAAAACGATGGAACCACTTCTCCCTTCAGAATCATTTCAGAGTAATCTCAGACGCCAAGAAGCACTAGTAGAAGAAAGTGACAGGTAATAATAATCGCTTTCAAATTTGCTAGTGTTAAAGATATTTTAAAAATATAATCAAACAAATTACTGAGAGGAAATGTTTAAAATGAAAATATGCACAAGCAACATACAGGATGTGCACAGTCCGTAAAAACTTTTGTCAGTATGAAATGAGGTTTGCGTGGTAAGTTGTTGGCAGGGAAAAAATTAATTTCAAAAATCATCGATGGTTGGCGTTGACATACGAGTACAAAAGACAACGAATAGACGTGCAAACGACAATGAAAATGGCTTTCGGTGTGATTTCTGATCGTGGGGTATTTAAATTCCCAAGTGTCTCGATCATACCATTCCACATTGTTGGAACTGAAAAATGCTATTCATCCATAGGGTACAGTACTGTACGTCCTACGTGCGACTGCCAGCAGAATCTTTGTACACGATTCCAATATACACCAATTACCTAGTTGCTCTAGGTGAGTGTTTCTCAACAGGGGCGATATCGCTCTCATGTGGGCGTTTTTCCATGTTGAGGGGCGATTAGTAACAATTTATACAGGTATACCTCTTCTTACGTCGGTAATTGGTTCCAGGAAAGGCGACGTAAGTCGAATCTACTTGTCACTAGGCTAAACCATAAATTACCATTCCCGGTTCTATATTTTATTTATTAATGCATTTTTAATAATATATGGTTAATTAATAAGGATCTATTTTAAGCTTACAAACAAATAAATTTTAGTTTTTAATATAGTACAGAAAAAAAGTAATCTAAATTTACGAATGCATGTACTATACAGTACATACTTGTAAATGTAACATATATATTTTAATGATTTTATGTGCTGTAAATGCTTTTCTAGTGATATTACGACTTCAATATTTGTGGCGGACAGACGTAAAGTCGAATAAAATGACTTAAACTTAATTTTTATTTTTCCATATACTTTTTCGACAAACGAGGTATAATCGGGAATGACGTAACTCGAAACGACGTAAGTCGAGGTATACCTGTATTTTTGGGGGGGGGGCAAAAAACAATTTTCTAGGCGATATAGTAAAACATTATATTAAGAATAATTAGATATTTTATTCGTTATATCGTACAATAATTAAACAAATAACATTATTCTAGTCACTAGACTATTCAATGCAGCACGAATTTGGCGTTAGCCTTGGCTCTGGGCATCCGAATTTTGAAGTGAAGGGGGCGATACTACGTAACAGTTTTATTGAAAGGGCGACGATTCGTTAGAGGTTGAGAAAAACTGCTCTAGGTAATTAGTCTATGCTGTCCAGAGTGGACGCGTTGTTTACAAAATGGCGGCGAGACGACTTCGTGGAATGCTTGCTATGGAAAATATGACAAGCATTAAAACGGTAAATTTGGCAGGTAATTGTTATCACTAACTAGATACACAACAAATATAAAGAATCTTCATAGAATAATAAGTTTTAAAAAGTGTTATTTTTAAAATGATATATTTACAAAATCAGAAATTATTAAATTACGTAAAAGATTATTAATTAAAGTACATACAACATATACACACAATTTGTCATTCTGTCATCTACAAAATCAGCCATTCTGTTCTTTGGAAGCGCAAGCAGCGGAAGAGGCAATCAAATTTGCTTGGTAGCTGCTTCCTGCACATGCCTGTAGAAGCATTATCTGGTGGTTGCTACATACTAAACGCAATTACTCCGGATGCGCACATTTGCTAGAATCAGCTTGTCCACTCCGCTTGGAAGCGCATTCATGCCTGCGGTCGCTGCCACGTAGGACGTAGCCTTAGATAGCATTCATTCATCTGGACCTGCTACATTCTGCGGGTGCGGGCGTTGTGTTATGCCCTGTGGTGGAGACCATGTAGAACAATTGCCTAATAAGTAATAAACAGTAATTTTCATTGTCGTTTGCATGTCTTTTTGTTGGTGATTTTTGGAACTCATTTTCCTCCCATCAACAAGAAATCTCTGTTCAGACCAGGGCTGTGGAGTCGGAGTCGTGGAGTTTTGGTGTTTTGGCCGGAGTCGGAGTCGTCAAAAAATCCGCCGACTCCGACTCCCATTTTACTTACCAACTTGTTATGTATACGAAACGGAGTCGGAGTCCGTAGNGCATTAAAACAGGTACCTAATTATTATTTTTTTTACCTACTTATTTAGTTACCTACATATTACATATTTTATTTTAGAATTTATTATTAGTTTTTTTAATTGGGGCAGCCGCTTAATTGGGCCAAAATGGATTAGTCCCAACGTGTCCCAATTAAGTGGAATCAACTGTATATCTCTCTGTTGTTTTTAGAGATTTAGTCAAAATTTAGTTTTGATGAACTTAAGTTATTTATGAGAAATTTACTTGTGCGTATTATATATAATATATACAAGTTTCTTATTAATAGATGATTATTAAATGATTATATATACTAGAAACTAGATATATAGATGTATTACTATCATAGTTTCTATATACTAGATATATAGAAACTACATGATTATTTAATGATTATATATATAATCATTAAATAATCAATTAGTTTCTTGTTTCTTTTTAACTTATTTTTAACTTCACTTGTTAAATTAAAATTGTGAGGAAAAATCATATTAAAGACATTTGTCTTCTCTTTTCCCTCACATGATATGACCATTGATTTTGAGATTTTTCTTCCAATTATAAAGCAATTGTTGTAGATATTTTTGAGTGGTATTTTTCTACTTATTGTAACATTGTAACTCTTTAGTTAAGTTTAAAAAATAAGTTATTTTAGTTACTATCTTGTGTTGCNGGTGCCTTTATAATATAATATATTAAGGAGTTATAAATTATATATTAAGGACGTTTAAAGTTCGGTGATGTCACTTCCAGAATTTGATGCATCTGAAAAGATTTTATCCCAAACATTCGAGAGATGGATGGCCCAATATCTTGGCCTCCATAATCATCAAATTTAGCTCCACTCGACTTCTTTTTTAGCCAAATGAAGAGACTGATTTACAAGACTCCTGTAGAGTGGGTGAAAGATCTGCTTGCATGACTTATGCAAGCAGACATTCACAAGAAATTCAACCCACACTAGGCATTTTTAAGCGGGTGTATCAGAACATGCTTTGCAGATACAATGTTTGCATAGATGTTGCAGTTCGCAGTTGATCATTATCAAAATCAAGATGAGAAGCCAAACAAGCGCTTAAGTATTACATTATTACTAGTGATGTAACGAATATTCGATTACTATTCGGTATTCGGCCTATTTTTCGCTATTCGGCCGAATACCGAATACCTAAAAACAGGAGTAAGAAATAACAAAAACACAGTAAATTAATCATTTTGGTATTTAGATTTAATGTTGTCGGGTTAGTGTTGTTTGTATAAATTTATTTATAACTTATAACATGCACAAAAAATATAATATTAGTCACATGTATTCACAATTTATAAGTACAAAGATCAGCACACGTACACACCTTATTCGTTCGAGATTCGTCGCACACATCTGAGGGTCTGACCCTGCCTATCCTTTTTAAGCGCTCGTCTTTGCTATTTCCTTTCTCTTTCTTCCATCTCTATAGTCCACGTATGCCTATGCATACATCATAATACGCGCTAATGATTCGATTCGTCACTCTTCCGTCGTAGTTTTTCCATTTTATAATTACGTGACTCATAGCCTGGTGATAACGGAGAAAAGAGACAGATAGGACGTCGGTATATGTCACAGTTATGATTTCACAGATTCGAGACAGCTTGGTAACCCGAACGGCACCAGGCTTTCGCCCGTGCACGCTAAGTGACTTTCATTACAAGCATTTAGCTTTCCGAAGTCTATGACAACAATTGTTTGGCATTGACGGCCACGAATTTCACGCCAATAAGCTGCCTGATTTTGTTTCATTATGTTATCAACTCAATTTCATATTTATTTTCACATTTTCACTTCGCGGTCCTTCTCTGTTCGTTTTCCGATATTTACACGTGTAGGTCATTTCATTGTTATTCACATTTGATATCATCATTTATAACATACTGGCAGTGGTGATATTCGAAATATTTAACAAAGGGTTCGCTAACAGAAAATTTTTCCTTAATTTTTTTTGTTCAAATGGTACATCGGAAGGCTCTAGGTTAGTAGTGTTACAGAGTATAATACGTATATTTTAATATATTTTTAAAAGAATCAAAACCATTGAGAAATGTCACATGTGTTTAACAAGGTTCGGAAAAGTTTGAAAATGTTAACAACGGGTTCGGCCAAACCTGTGCGAACTCGCTGAATATCACCACTGCATACTGCCATGACGTCTGTCTGATACAACTGTCAAGAATTAACGCAATTGGCGAAGTGTAGTGACAGCGGGCCAATAGAGATCAGGGTCCTTGCCATAATGCAATTTGCGCGCCAATTTTCGTACATGCGTTAATCGAGCCGAATAGTTTGGCCGAATATTCTGTTATTCGGCCTGAGGCCGAATATACTATTCGTTGCAACACTAATTATTACACATTTTTATTAAAACAACATTGCTTTCGAATACATAGTGTGTAAAATTTTATGAATCTATTTACTTTTTTTCAATTTAAATAACAGAATTTGTACGAAAATCCGGAAGCGACATCACTGAACTTTAAGCATCTATAACTCTTTAATAAAGGCTTTATACGAAAAATGCTACTAAATATATTGCTCTTAAGGAATCTGTCCTATAAGTTACAGGAATTACATTTACACTAATGAAAAAACTCCAGGAATTTACACTGAAAAACTGCAGGAAATTTTTGGGAGTGGTCTGTCTGGATACATGGAGCCTCGTCCTTCACCACCGGCTTGCTAAAAGGCCCTTTTACTACCCACAGGGCAGAAAGAGTTAAAAGATATCTGAAAGTCCTTCCAAAACCAATACAATCTTTAGCCCTTATTAGTCCAAGTTAGCAGGGAGAATTTACTGTACTACAAACTAAATATAATATTTATGTTTTTAATAAATTACAAATTAGTTGAAACAACATATTATATTAGTAAATTAATCTGAGAACAGATTAACAGTATTGACACTTCATTATTTACTTTTTTTCCTCTTTCTCAGTGCTGATTCAAGCAGTGAGACAACAGTTTTACTTAGAAAGGAGCGCACTTCTATTCCAGAATTGGAAGAAGCAGGAACTCAAACAGATCTGACATCTGCCGTTGTTGTATATCCCGGAGATGAAGCGCTACTCAATGTTTCGTGAATTTCTGCAAGAAATGGTATTATTGCTCATTTATCTTTTGTAAATTTGGACTATGTGTTGCCTGACAATCTGTAAGACAATCTTAACAAAAAAAAAAAAACTTTTGTTTTGGCCTGATTTTGTACAAATTTTCCATATGTTATTTTTATATAAAGATAATCATTACAGACAAGAAATGTGGAGTTTAGAATAGATTAAAAACAAAAGAAATTACAAGAAAGCCTTTGCAAAGATACTTATAGTGATTCAAACGGAAGTTTGATACGTCAACTAATTAAAATGCATTATTTAAATAATGTATTAATGTTATTTTTATATAAAAATAATCATTACAGACAAGAAATGTGGAGTTTAGAATAGATTAAAAACAAAAGAAATTACAAGAAAGCCTTTGCAAAGATATAAGTGTGTGTTTGTGCATGTGTTTATATATATATATCTGTAGATTTATGCATGCACTATGTGGTGTCTGCATAAAACTTCAATTGTTCATAACTATTTGATAAGTGCTTCTTTTGAAAAAATGTTTTAGATAAAAGTTTGTTTAATTTTGATGTAGAATCAGAATATGCAATAAAAAATGGGAGTTTTCCTTGAAGGAAATGAAGTTGGTTCCATTTTCACTGATTGTAGCACTGTATATTATGAAACGATGGCCTCATCTTATGGCCACCTCAAAGTATAGCATTTTTGGTTCAATGATTTTTTCATAGCATGTGTATTTTTCAGTTATTCTATTGGATTGATTAAAATGGTCCACACTATATATATACATACACATGCAGTATATTCAAATACCTATATACATTTATAGATTGGTCATTTGCATTCAGTAATTTTAATTGGAATTATTTATTGATGTAGTTATTATTTTTGTGTTAAAGTGTTAGGACAATTTAGTTTTTCTGGAAACATAAAATATTGCATGTTTGTTGAAAATGGGAGAGCGTTTCCCTAGCTATTACCAGTTGTTCAGTTAGTAGGAACTTGATACTATAGTAATAATAATAGGAGTCTTTTTACTCTAATTTTTAACAGTTTTAANTATAGTAATAACTCTTTTATAAATCCACAGGGAATCAAGCCAATTTCATTTATTCATAATGATCTACTTTAAATCTATTTAAAATTATTAAATCAAAATTTTTGTATCTTCTGTTCCAAAATATATTAACATGTTATTTTCATACTTTCAAGTGTCATATGCTAATTACAACAAAGTTAATTTTCTTTACTAATTATTGAATCATTCATTTCTCATTTTAGTAGTTTAGATCTATAAGACACAGTTTTGTTCATTCAAGAGCTGCTTAAAGAATGTTACAAAAATTTGGACAATGGCTTTACAACTTGCGTATTAGTAAGCTGTATGCCATATCTGACCTGGTCAGTTTGCATGAGTTACCATATTGGGTTTACTGATTTATAATATTTCATGAAGTATCCTTGTTTTGTGATGCTGTAAATTAATTTTTCATCTTTTTACTATAATTTTGCATACCTTAATGTTGGCACACAGAATACTATTGCATGCCAACTTTAAGCTGCATCACTTTTTTGCAACAGTGTGTGTCAGAGTAATTCAAAGCATTTTCAGATTACTGAATTTAAAGCAAATTGGTACAATTGTATTATAACATTTCAATTATAAATTGAGCATTAAAATATTATTGGCTATTCTCCAACAATAAGTCTCACAATTACACCTATCAATCAAACAAAGTTTTTCAAAGTGTCTTTATTTTTAGAAGAATTTCAAAATGATGAATAAAACTGATCTTTAGTATTTAAATTTTAAATTTTCTATGTATTTTTTAAACAATTATTTCTTTGAACATATAAAGCATTCAAATGTTTTAATGTATGCATGCTGAGAAGTTTGAATGCTCATATTTATTTAATCTGAAAGGAAAGGTAAGCTTAACCACTCCAACACAATAGCATATTTTCATAGTTATAGCAAGGCTAGAATTTAGTGTGATAAATACTGCAGAATGAGAACATTTATAATTTTACTGAAGGATATTGAACTTTCAGTAAATTTGTTACTGAAAGTTCAATATAAAGTTCAATAACAGTGTATATTTTAGCTTTTGGTGGAAACTAATGTTACTGATAAATAACTTTATATTTATTTTACTGAAAGATATTAAAACATAAAAAATTTAGATATATAAATTGTAAATTTTATTATCTCAGTCAGTTATCTAATGCCATTATATTGGATAAGCAATTTAATTTTCTTTACTGTCATACTATAAGGTCTCGAGAAACTGTACCTAATAGTGTTTCTGTATAAAATCAGAATTACTGAATCTTGTTAATAAAAACATCAATATCTTTTATTACAAAGACCACATGACATGATTCAAAACTATAATCATCTAGTTCTAGTTTTATCATGGTACTGATTTCTATATTACTGAAATCAAGCTTATTATATTTGTACAAGTAACACTATGCTAAATACTAACCAACCTGTTATCTGTCTGTAAATTTATGTAAATAAATATGAGTGTACAGTACTGTACATATAATTAATATCTGGTAAGAGTAACCATTCTATACTGAATTTAAGTTTAGATATTTATAAGTGGTAATTCTCCCTCACTGTAATTGGAACTTTACACCCTCACTGTAATTGGAACTTTACAATAGATCATCATCAATAATTAAAGCCAACTATGTCTAAAATGGGTTTCTCTTTCCACTTAGCTGCTGTAATTTGATATGGCTTGAAACAAATGACAATAAATTACCATGAAAAGCTACAGTATAAACACTGAAAGACATTTATATGTTAATTGTAAAGCTGATTTTAAATATTTGTTTTCTTTGCCTATACACATTGCTGGCTATTAAATATATATATATATATATATTCTTAGGTTTCATGACATGCTTTACAGCAACATCATCATCTTTATATATGTTAACAAATAACTTTAAAAAGTTAAATGTAAAAACAAGTTATTAACATTTATAAAATTTTGAAATTATAAAGAACTTTTAAATATTCTTTTGCAATACTTTCCAAAATTGCAGGAATTATCTTTATATATGAAAACTAATTTATTGATTATATCTTTAAAAAATGAAGAAGATAAGACTTTTAAAAATGTATAATATGTAGTTGAATACTGAAAAATGTTGAATTTGTAGTTGAACATATGAAATGTGTATGTAAAAGTTTACATCTAGAAGCAAAGATCAGACAGATAGTACAAGAACAAGAATGTGCCTGTCCACTATACAGTTTGAGTTAAGTTTTGTCCCAGATTAATTGGGAGAAACATTATATATTATTAAGCTTTGTACAAATTGGTGTACAACTGGTTATATTTAAAACAAATTTCTATTTAAAACTGATTGATTAAATTAGCCTTAATATAGCCTGAAAATAACCTGTCAGTTTTCCTATGCTTGTCAATTGATACAAGATTTAATTGTATTGTGTATATGTATATAACTTTATAATGAATTATATATACTGAATATCCTATAAAAAAAGCTATTTTGCTGCAATATTATCAGAAATTCAGTATGTTAAGCTAAAATTGAAATTTCTGCAAATAGAAATATTACTTTGATTTCCAAAATAGATATTGTAAGACTTGCAAAGAGAATATATCATTTTTTTTACATGTGAAATAAAATGACCAAATACCTCTATCTATAAACAGGGTTGGATGGTGGTATGAGGTGAATAGGCAATGGCCTCAGGTGACATTTTTTCTAATAAATTTAAGTGCTTTGTTCTCTATGATAATATTCAAAGACACAAGTGTTTGTAGAAAGTAAAGGTGTAACATTAATAACAAGAACAAAAACATAATTTCACATACAATGGGGCAGCTTGCTTCACTTTATTTCCACCATCTGACACTGTCTATAAGTGATTGTAGCATTATAAAATTTACTTATTCAATATTTTCATTTGAAGATAATGAAAACATTCTATATCTGGAAACAGTGGTGTAGCGTAGTGGGGGCAGCAGGGGCGGCAAAATTTCACAATAAATAACAATAAGATCTTGTAAAAATTTGAACCATTTTATTTCATAATTTCGTCGCACCTATGATTTGGACCGATTGAAATGAGCACGGAATAATGTTACCATCCAGACATAAGGGAATCAAGTCACCGTACAGGTGAACTATTAATTTTATCTAGGGATATCGTACGCAACCTGTCAACCTTTTTTTTCTTTTTTTTGCTTGTATGATTCATTCATATTCATATACACCTCCAATATCCAATAGAGCTAAGTCATCTAGGTTACTTATGTTACTCCTACCCAAATCTCCCTAGTCGCTAACTGTAACTGATTTAGAACCAGCATGCACTGCACCTTATTCTTCGCATTGCAAAATGACATATGCATGCGGCAGGAACTTCTGTTCGAACAAATCTCACCTGCCGTCCGGGTCAGCGATTTTAAAAAGATGGCAACACTAGCACGGAATTTTTCATTACTTATTCTGTGACAAAACTGAATTTTAGTCTTTTAAATTGAGATACCTAAATAAGGAGACAATGAAATTTTTCTTTGCCCCAGGCGGCTGACACCCACGCTACGCCACTGTCTGGAAATAAGAGTAAATGTACATAAAGTATTTTCTACTTACTTTATGTAAAGTATGCATATCATTTACTTTAAATTAGTAAATTCATCTGTTTTTGTACATATTGATTTTGCTTGTATGAACTCAAAAATATATGTATATATTGTGTATTCTATGCAGGGTATCCCTAAATATATAATTTAAAAGAAAAAAAAAGCAAAATATAAAATTTAATAATTATTTTTAATAAGAAAGATAAATATATAATGTATAGACTACATGTAAATTGCTTATATTAAATTATTTTAAATATTTAAAAAATGTAAATTACTATTTATTTTTATATGTGAAAAAGAAATAACAATATTTATGGGCTTACTTTTATATAAATGAAAAAAAAAAGAATGAAAGAAATTGGAACTTTTGTCATGGCAACACAATGCACTTTCGTATACTTTGCATGTGCCACACTATGCACCAAGTGCAAAAAGCACATTTGGTACTACCACAAATTGTGCATTGTTTACTCTAAGTGACCTTTGTTTTTGAAATTTTTGCACTGTTATTTGGAAATGATTGTAAATTGCACATTTGTCTTTGGATGTATTGAAAAATAATATATATATATTCATATGATTTTAACATTTCTGTGGATACAACTGTATGTGTGTGTGTGTGTTTTTATAATGTATTGTTATTCTACCAAAGAAAAGAAAAAATTATTTTGAAATGTTTCGGAAATACTTTTTTGAAATGTAATTTTGCATATTTGGAAATTAAAGAGTGGATTTCATTTAAAAGTTTTTGTTTGATTTCATCTAAATATGATTGTTATAAATTAAATTAGTATAGTTTTTATGTTTTTCAACAATACCAACTTTGTATTTTTAAACTTACATTTGGTAAGTATTAACATCTTATAATTTAATTAACTAATTAATTAATTAAATTATATGATGATAAAATAAAATTTTATCAATTTGAAATTAATTTAAATATCCACAATTTTCAAAAATTCCAATTGTTGATATTTAAAAAAAAAATAGAAGGCCTAAATTGTATGTGAAGAAAATAAGTGAAAGATACTTCAAATGATTGCATTCTTCTGTACAGATTTACTATATTTCAATTTTTGTTTTATCTATTTCCATTATAACATTGTATCTAATGATGTTAATAAGGAAAAGCTGAGCATAAATAGCATAATTGCAAAATTAAAGACAATTTCAGCAGATACAGATGTTCCCCTATTTACAAACTTTCAGACTTAAGAACAATTTGACCATATGTCTAAAATTTACATTTTGTGTCAATTCTGATGTTCTCTTGCTGCTTGTAGAGTGGAATTGGAGTCAATCATTAGCCAGTAATAATAAATTTTTAATAAATAATTAATGGGAGCTTATTTCATATCATTTATCATTGTGCAAATTTGGAGAGTCTATTGCTGCTCATGAAGTGACATCAAAAGTTGGTAACATTAGAGTAACTCTGTTTTTTGCTATTGTTTACAATTTTTATAAATTTTTACAAATAGTACTTCAAAAATGTGTCAAAAACATAATAGTAAATCTAGCAATGGAGATAAATGCAAGAAGTGTTGCTCTATTACCATAGAAACTAAACTGGACATTATATAACTAAGGGTGTTAGATAAAAAAACTGCATTTGAAACTTCTGCTACTAAGCAGTAGCAAGCAAGTAAATGAATGTATGTATTCCATTAAGTAAAATGAAGGATAAAACACTGAAAATAGGTGGTTATTCTGTGTATAAATGTACTATTTAGTGTGAAATGTTCATAAGTTGAAAACTGATTTATGACAAAACCTAGAAAACATATTCTATTTATAAGTAAGGGAGTGCCTGTACATAACATTACATCTTCATATTCAGAATATATTTTTTCTTTTTAACAATTTATGATATTGACAGATAGTATTTTAAAAGTAATGAATTCTTGAATGGAGATGTAACAAGTTGCAGTATTAATATTTAAATTTCTTTCTCTCCTAATACAAATTACTTAGATATTTAAACATTTGTTTATGAATAAAATGCTTTAAAGCAGTGATTCCCAAACTTTTTTGATTCACTGCACCCTTGCTAAATCTAGGTTTTCTCAAGGTGCCCTATGTCAAATTCTAACAAGTACAATTTGCAAAATAGCCAATATTTTTCTAAGTTAAAGAGTTAGGATGTTAAGTAAAAAATAAATAAAACACATATTTAAGATAACAAAAAAATGTAATTGAACAAATTCAATTAATTAGAATTAGTAGGAAGAATGATCTGATGATCACTGCACATTTTCTCAAATCTTGCAATCAAACTGGACACATCCACCCACATTTCCTTCTCTACATTGATTCTCATGCAATGCTTAGTTTTTATCACAGCAACAAACTCAGCTTCACACAAATAAGAAGTCATAAATGGAATTAATATTCTCTGAGCTTTACCACTCAGAAGGGATATTCATCTTTTTACTGGTATCCAAAATTCAGTTAATTCCATGCTACTAAATTTTGTTTTCAGCATATTGTTGGGAAGACAACTCAATAAGATTCTCTTCTTCTGCAGCAGTAAATTCAGATAGAGAACTGGCATTAAACAGATTTTGAATCCATGCAAATTTATCGATATTATCATTTTGAAAATATCTTTCAAACCAGGTGATATGCTGTGATAAATGTTCTTCAAAACTATATTTCATACCTCGAGAGAAATCAACTCTATTGGAAGTCAAAAACTCTGTTGCAACAAGGGGACACATTCTTTTCCTCTGTCTTCATTTATTTTTCTTTTCCATAGTTTGAATTTTTTTATAAAAGCCAAAATTTTCTCAATCGACTTTTAAAAGGTGCATGTTGCTTCCCTGCAGGGAGAGATTCAGAGCATTCAGCTTTTCAAAAATATCACATAAGTATGCTAGTTTTACCATAAAATCTTTATTCACAAAATTTTCGGGATAGTTGTGGTCTTCTTCTTTAAGAAAAATATAAATTTCCTGTTGCTGTTCAAATGTACGAGACAAAAAATTACCTCAAGATCACTCTTTTGTAATAATGTTTTGTATTTTCTCAAGTGCTGTAGTACAACAAAGATGTATGCTCAGATCCCATATCCTCACATAGTTTTTTTTGAAAAATCTTGCCTTCAACAGCCAAGTTTTTATAAAGTTTATTACATTTACTACGTATTCTAATGCCTGGTTCAATGTAGGACTCAGATATTTTGATACTAGTGCTTCCCTGTGAATAACACAATTGGTCCACAGTGCATCAGGGTCTTTACTTCAAAAAAGTGCTTGCAATCCTCCATAACACCCAGACATAGAACGAGCACCATCAGTACAGACACAAATGCATTTGGTCCACTCTAAATTTCTTTCAGATATAAAAATATCAAGGATCACGAACAAGTTGTGAGCCTTAGCACCAGAGGTGATACTTTTAAAAAAGAGAAAGTCTTCTATAATGTTTTTACTATCTATAAACTGTACATAGCAAATCAAGTGAGCATCATTACTATTATCTGTAGCTTCATCCAACTGCAACCCAAATTCCTTTCCTTTTATTCTTTCAATTAATTGGACAGTGGAGGTCCTTTGCTATGTGCTGTATTCTGCGACTGATGGTGTTATTGGACAAAAGCTGCTTCCCAACAGACTCACCAATCATAATGTTCACCATATCTATAGCAGCTAGTAGAATTATTTCTTCTGCAATGGTATGAGGCTTCTTACATTTTGTGACTCTATGTGCAATCTTTATTGCTGAGTTAATGATTTGCACCAGATCTGCTGGATGTCACGTTTTATCACACTGAATTGAAAATGGAAGTAAAATTATAAAAATTTTATAACATTTTGTAGTTCCCCTGTGGGGAAGCCATGGCTCCCTAGGGTGCTGCGGCACATACTTTGAGAACTGCTGCTTTAAAGTATCAGAAATTCAAAAAACATCTTTCAGAATTGAAACTCTTTAATAAAAACAAAAAGTATACACAAGTACTTTCAACAGTGCATTACCATCTTCATCAGGCAAAATGTTCTTTTTTCTTTCTTTTTTTTTTGCCTGATGAAGACAACAACAGTAACACTAATAACACACTGTTGAAAGTACTCGCATACAGTTTATTTTTATTAAAGAGTTTTAATGTTAAAAGACAGTTATTTCTTGTATTACATATATAATTTGATGTCAAGTCTGTGTTCAATATTTAAAGTATTGTTTTCATACTTGAAAAATGCAGAGGCTTCTCAACTTACATGTTTTGACATACGATATTTTGCACATATGATGGCCAATGAAAGTGAAGCAGAAGTGCAGGAAAACAGTTGGAATTTGAATTCAAGCTGCTCTACTTATGTGTTAATGATCTTTCTTGAGATTTTTCTTTTTATATATATATACAATCTTATATCTTCTTGAGTTTTACAATATACCTATTATGTCTGCAAAATGCCTCACTGCATCTCCTATTACTGGGGAGAAGAAAAAGAAGGCTATTATTCTCAATGAGAAACTTACAATAATATAACTGTTATTGCCATAGGCAAGGTAGTTATCACTTGTGAGTTTGGGCTATCACAATCAACAATAGACCAAACTCAAGTTACACGCTGTACAATATGCAATGTTATGTACTGTATTGCCTAGTATACAACCAATTTATTTTTTTATTTTTGTCTTACGATGTGTTTTTCAGAATGTAACCTCATTGTAACTCAAGAGACTATAGTAGTAATAAATAGGAAGATTTAATAGTAGTAATTGTTATTTTGCCAAATTAAAAAAATTCAATTCAGCAAATTTATCATTTTATTTTGTAGTGTACAATAATGCTATTTATATCTCAAAATCATCTTTAAAAATTATTACTTTTTTATTTTAAATAACAAAACCTAACTATGCATAAATATTAACTAATCACATTTAAACTTCAAATAAGTTTTTGTTGCTATTTTATCTTCAGTATCTTGTGCGCATGTGAAATAAGACATATATAACAATACATATAGCATATAGATCTTTACTTTTTTTTAATTAACCTATGGATCACAGTATCATTTATGTTCCATCATATCATAGACGGATGAAAAGTTGTACTAGAATCACGTGTAGTTTTCTTTCTTACTTCAGAAAGACTTTTCAAAAACTAGAATAAACTAAATAGCATTTAAAACTAAAACAGCTATACAGAATGAATAAGTGAACCTAAATTACAAAAATTTATAAATATAATTTGGATGGCTTTTATATTTTTGGTAAATTGTTCCTCTTGGAGAACAATATATATGTAATATATAAATGAAATACATCAAACTATATAAAAATCAACAATCAACTGATAAAAAGTAAATGTTAAAACAATTACAAATAACACAACACTAACAATACATTCACTTTCCTTTTGTCTTTTTAAATAAATTCTGAGCTATAGTCTAAATGTTACCATTCTGAAGAGAATTAAAAATATGAGATACTTCTGTCTTGCTAACAAGAATGTTATCATCCATGGTTGGTGATGAATGAGTCTGATTCAATCTCACACCTGGATTAGTAGGCATAGCAAGAATAGCTTCATCTTCTTCCTCATCATCCTGTTTAAAATATGTATATAAAATCAAATAAATAATCTTTAAAAGAATCTGTATTTATAATAGAAAAAATCATACATTAAAGCCAAAACATTCCTCTACATCCTTCTGTTTTTGCTCTAATTTTTTTTGCACTATTTCCGCTTCTTTCCTTTTTATTTCTTCTGGATCATTAGCAACTCTTACTATTTCTTCTAAATCTATTTTCATATTAAATAATGAAATTAACAAAAATATCTTACATAGAAATTATAATTTTAAAAACTTAAAATTAGTTTTTTAAAAACAGAAAATTATAAATCTGCTTAGTTTCAATATTTAAAAATATAAACTAATTATTTTTCAGTTTTCAACCTTCAGAACTCTTTGAATTCTTTTGAGATCCTAAGTTTGGTGTTTTTCTTGGAGGAACTACCGTCACTATGTTTTCAGCTTCACCAGTTTCCGCAACTCTCCTCTTTCTGCTCTGTCTTGTTTCCATCACTAATAGAGTTGTTTCCATTTGATCATCACCATCATTTTCTAAACAACAAACTTCATTTTCTTCACTATTTTCTTATGTAATAATGTAACAAAAATAAAATTTTAATACTAATTAAAAATAATTAGTGTTAAACATATATTAATATGCTATAACTCTACAATTAAACAAGTAAAGTATATCTCATAGTTAAAGATATATTTGAATAATAATCAAAGTTCTACTATATAACCAATTAACCAAATCACCAAAACTCAGAAATGCTGGATCAATCTTTAGATGTATACACCCTCTACTCACTGTAACAGCTCATATGTTTTTACTGTCATCCATTTTAGTATAATAGATAACACCAATTGAGAGACTGAAATAATACAGCAATAAACACATCTATCAGAGAGCCTTAATTGAATTCCAGGGAATTTTGTAGATTGAAAGTGTTAGTCCAAAAGTTTTATTTTGAATTAAATCTCTCTGGAATTCAATTAATGCCCTTTAATAGATGTGTTTATTGAATTTTAGTCTATTTCCAGCTTTTGTTTCCATCACATAGCAACGTTTAGTATTATGTCCTGACTGATTTTCAACTCCATTCTATTTTTGCAGCTTGGATGCAACACATTTTTGTTTACATGACATTCAGGACATTCCAATTTTCAACACGAGTGTTGAGTGTTGAAACCAACAATTTGACATCATCAACAATGTTCCAACTCAAGTACAAAATGCTTAGTTCCCATAATTCCATTCTCGGCAAGATGGATTCCATTCAAATGTTGCACCAATTACCCACAATTCATTGGAAAGTAGTGGTCAACATATCTGTTGAATGCTGAGTGTGTTGAGTCAGCGTTGACAACAAACCACTTCAACATTGGAAAAAGGAATGACTTTTGCCAATCATTGAGATCAGCACTTAGTCAGCATTGAAAATTGGGATGTCCCAATTGTAATTACAATGTTAAATAAACAAAAATGTCTCTCTGACAATGACAATCAAAGAGCAAATAATTACAGTACAGCGTCGATTATCCAAATCAATTCAGGACTGGGGTTGTTCGGAAAATCAATATTTCGGATAACCGATTATGTACGAAAAAATATATTAATTTATCCCATGTTGAAATTTTTCTCTGTTGCATATCGCTTCGCGTTGAATTTTTTGTCGATGTTAAGCCTAACGAAGACTATTGTATTGTTAAAAATTATTTTTTTATTTTGTACGAACAAAATAAATATATTGAAAAATATAAAAACAATAAAAAATTATACTTCAGAAGTTAATTTAGTATCGAAAACGTAAAATATTTGAGTGGCCCAAGACATAGCCAAAGATTGCAGCGCCACAGCACTGGCAAAAATTTAAATTTGCCGACTGGAATTCTTTCGGATAATTGACGTTTCGGATAACTGACTTTTGGATAATCGACTCTCTATTGTACTTTGTTCAAGAAAGCAATCGGAGAAGAAATTCCTTAAACTAATTATCTAAATTTCATTTGTTGCAAACCAATTTGAATAAACCTCATTCTACTATTTTATATAGTTAAACTTCCAAATAACAGCCACTGATAGGAGCATAAAAATTTCTGCCATTTACAAGTGGCCATTGTTGGCAGGTGTTATTATTTCAGGTTTGACTATACAATTTATTTTAATATTTTAGAAAGCATTTACAATAAATTTGTTTTTATTAAATTTTAATATAAAACATACCTTTAAAATTTGATTCATTATGAGTAGAATTATTTATTTTTCTAGGTCTACCTCTACTTCTTTTGGGAGTTTCTTGCAATGTAATAGAATCATTTGATTGATTATATTCTGAAAACGAATAAAAACAAAAAATTTTAATTTTTACAAGAATGTAAAAAATAAAATTTTGTATTTACTTTTTTCAGAATTTTAAACATGGAATAAAACTCAGCATTAACAGACTGATGGTATAATTTTTTCTGTTATCACATCTTAATAATTCTGATTGATCAATAGTTTGATATTACTATGAAAGTAATTTTTTATATACATAGATTTTCTCATAAAATTTGGAAACTGATTTTTTATTGATAATTTCTCAGATAATACACATTACTAAAACATTCTTAAAGCCAGCAATTACAAAATAAAACTCATAGTTAACATATAAAATAAAATATTTATCTATAATTTTATGATTGAATATGTTTACATTTTAAGAAAACAGGAATTTAAATTATACAGGGTGATCGGAAAATGTCTGGCCAAAATTTAAAGAGGGTTAGAGGGGACGAATATAAAAGGATTCACAGTACAATGCTTTTCCGGAAACAACACGTGAAGGTGGTAGAGGGTGCTGTGTAGGGCAGTCCAAACAAGCCAGCAATGAGAGAAGCTGTCATTCCCTGCTGTGATTTCATACAGCATGCAGCACGTCACGAATACTGAACTAGCAGATATCCATCTGACGTATGGAGCTGCGAATGGAAATGGGAGAGCTGCGCAAAGGTTGGGCCTGTTACATTTGCTTGTGTCTCTTTCCTTTTACCTTTCCACTTTCTTTACTCTCCTGGACTTTCACGTGATGTTTCTGGACAAGCATTGTACTGCAAATCCTTTTATATTCGTCCCCTCTAACTCCCTTTAAATTTTAGCCAGACATTTTCCAATCACCCTATATATGATGTCCCAAAAATCGCAATGCATGAGAAAACTGGATCATCAGTTTCTAGGTTCACAGATTGGTCATTATGGTCTTGTGGAGTGGCCTCCAACCCTCTTGATTTTTATCTGTGGAGGTACTCAAAGGCTTCTATATAACAGAAAAAAATTCAAAACATGCATCACCTAAAGAAATCATTCAAAGTTCAATTTGGTGCATAGCATCTGATGTGTGAATACAAGTTCAGTTTGAGTGGAATTAATGTATCCACATATGTTTAGAAAAAAATGGCCTATATGCAGAGTTTTATAAATACAGATATTTTTCTAATAAGTGTTAAATTTTCTCACAGATTGAGACTTTACAAGACTCTCTACATTTCCATTTAAAATTGACATTCCCTAATTCATTTTATTTATTTAATAGTTATAAATATATAATGAAATGAGAAATTATTTATTATGACATTGTGAAAATACCAGAATACAATTTTTAAATTTATTTAATTTAAAATATATTCTCTCCACCTCAAAATAGTAGTGTCTTGCCCCTGTACATCATACTTTTCCTGTTAGCAATAGTCAAACTGGTCATCTAACTAACTCCTTTCAGGGAAAATTTTCGAACTGAAATAACGTGACTTCCGGTTTGCATCAGAAGTTCACATATAATCAGTTAAAGCCTCCTGTTCCTAATCTTTCCATATCTGCTTTCGACTTTCATCTACTAAATCCATTCTCAAGATTAAGGAAAGACAGATTGACAACAGTGGAAATTTATGTATACAATTTTTTCAAATTGTAGCCCAATTATAAGAACTACAATGTTTTTCATACACAGTTGAACTTCCATATTGTAAAGTTCTATGTTATAAATTCTTTTTCTACAAACTATATCTTATGTATTTTTAATATTTTACTTTCTCATTATTTGAAAGTATACCTGGATTCATTACATACTTTTTTAAAAACACAATGGATTGTTAATTCTAAGGTAAAGAATTAAATAAAAGATGTTGAGTAGTCTAATGTCTTTAATTAACACTCCATTACATTAATTTAAAAAGTATTATATATAATATTTGCATTACAGGCAGTGCCATCAAGTGGTTATTTAGTTTCCTTCAAAAAACAATCATAAAAAATCTCCCATTTGATGAGGAAATGATCATACCCATTTGCAGCCCTGTAGACAGTTAACCTTTAATTTCTTTAGTGAATAGATACAAATATAAAACTGTACATACTGGTTGTAGCCAGTTAAGTTACAAATAAATAGGAAAATAAAAAAACAAATAATTTACTTAAATAAAATTTATTAAACATATAAAACATAAAATTTCTCAGTATACAACATCAGTACTTTAATGAACTGGAAATAAGTATGCTTTACCATATTCAATATAGATACATATATATATTTACATATTCAATTCTGCTCCCAGTAAATTCTAACAAAAACTAATATTGGTATTGACACATATCCCTTTCATTATATGACTTTTATTTCTCTAAAAAGATTTGAATGACCTTCACAGTTAATTTGCATGTAGAAATGAACATCAAAGTCAATGACAACATAATTTTTTATCCATTTTTAAGAGTTCTTCTTCACTTAAATGTCATTTTGTTTGAAAGAATGATGTCATTCCTCCTTACCTAAATTTAATTTACAATGATCTTTCCACTATTAATAAAATTAAAAAATAATTGGATTGAAAAATTCTTTTTGAAGCATTTTTATACCTAATAAGGGACATTCTATAGTCGGAATAGCAGGAAAGAGTGCCTCTGCAGCAAGAGAGAAATTCAACATAATTTTGCTTCTAATTATTTTAAATGAGATTAAACAGTAAAATAGATGCAATAGAGCTAACTTAATTAATCCCTTCCCAATCCCTCAAAATAAAGCCTTTTGTTACACTTCAGAAGTTAATTTAGTATCGAAAACGTAAAATATTTGAGTGGCCCAAGACATAGCCAAAGATTGCAGCACCACAGCACTGGCAAAAATTTAAATTTGCCGACTGGAATTCTTTCGGATAATTGACGTTTCGGATAACTGACTTTTGGATAATCGACTCTCTATTGTACTTTGTTCAAGAAAGCAATCGGAGAAGAAATTCCTTAAACTAATTATCTAAATTTCATTTGTTGCAAACCAATTTGAATAAACCTCATTCTACTATTTTTACATAGTTAAACTTCCAAATAACAGCCGCTGATAGGAGCATAAAAATTTCTGCCATTTACAAGTGGCCATTGTTGGCAGGTGTTATTATTTCAGGTTTGACTATACAATTTATTTTAATATTTTAGAAAGCATTTACAATAAATTTGTTTTTATTAAATTTTAATATAAAACATACCTTTAAAATTTGATTCATTATGAGTAGAATTATTTATTTTTCTAGGTCTACCTCTACTTCTTTTGGGAGTTTCTTGCAATGTAATAGAATCATTTGATTGATTATATTCTGAAAACGAATAAAAACAAAAAATTTTAATTTTTACAAGAATGTAAAAAATAAAATTTTGTATTTACTTTTTTCAGAATTTTAAACATGGAATAAAACTCAGCATTAACAGACTGATGGTATAATTTTTTCTGTTATCACATCTTAATAATTCTGATTGATCAATAGTTTGATATTACTATGAAAGTAATTTTTTATATACATAGATTTTCTCATAAAATTTGGAAACTGATTTTTTATTGATAATTTCTCAGATAATACACATTACCAAAACATTCTTAAAGCCAGCAATTACAAAATAAAACTCATAGTTAACATATAAAATAAAATATTTATCTATAATTTTATGATTGAATATGTTTACATTTTAAGAAAACAGGAATTTAAATTATACAGGGTGATCGGAAAATGTCTGGCCAAAATTTAAAGAGGGTTAGAGGGGACGAATATAAAAGGATTCACAGTACAATGCTTTTCCGGAAACAACACGTGAAGGTGGTAGAGGGTGCTGTGTAGGGCAGTCCAAACAAGCCAGCAATGAGAGAAGCTGTCATTCCCTGCTGTGATTTCATACAGCATGCAGCACGTCACGAATACTGAACTAGCAGATATCCATCTGACGTATGGAGCTGCGAATGGAAATGGGAGAGCTGCGCAAAGGTTGGGCCTGTTACATTTGCTTGTGTCTCTTTCCTTTTACCTTTCCACTTTCTTTACTCTCCTGGACTTTCACGTGATGTTTCTGGACAAGCATTGTANTTAGATAATTATTAGATAATTATATATTAGATAATTATATAGATATTAGATAATTATATATTAGTCTCTATTTGGAGCTATCAGTAGCCTGAAGCAATAACCCAAATAAAACCAAAATTGATAAACTTACTATTTTAAAAAGGGAAAGAAGAATGGAATGGAACAAAGAAAAACAAGTTTAAAAAATTGCCATGTAAAGTTTGAAATGTAATGTGTAATACAAGAAGAAAGAATTAAGATGCAAAAACTGATGGCATACTGGTTTTATTGGAAAATGTCACAGTTAATATGGTTACACTACTATGTATGTCACAATATTGTGGAACATGAACTGGATCGTCAATACCATGCAACAGTATAACCACATTAACTGTGACATTTTCCAATAAATACTGGTATGCCATCAGTTTTTGAACCTTAATTCTTTCTTCTTGTATTACACATTATATTCCAAACTTTACAGCACCCTCTATCAACAATTGTTTAAACTATTTTTTTCCTTGTTCCCTTCTTAAATAGTAAGTGTATCAATTTTGATTTCATTTGGTTTATTCCTCCAAGCTACTGTGAGAATACAGGCAAGGATCTGAGCCCTCTGATCATCGAATTGGTAGAACTCACTCACAGAGTCACTGAATGGCTTTAAATAGGAGGATCTTTAAATCAAACAAGTGGGGAGCACAGTGGGAAAGTCGATAAGGTGTCCCGGTTCCAAGTAATAGACAATCAAACCAGTTTTTAAACTCAACAAATAAAAGTTTAATAAAACTAGAAATCTAAGATATACATATTACAAATTAGGCGAGTAAATGCAGATAATATACGATTATACAATGAGGTGGCTATTCTACCTTCTATGCCGTGAGACTATTCTACTTTCTTGGATGCGAAGAGAGAGAGTTTACAACTTTCTAACAAAATACCTCAACTCTCTGTTGATTGTCAATAAGATGTTGTTCTATCATCTTGACGAGGATTCACCGTCAAAAGAATATCAAGTGTCTTCTCCGGGGACTTCATATTTCCCTTTTTGGTGGATGTCCACTTTTATGGGAGCACTTATGACCAAACATTAATTCCTTGAAACATTATGACAAATGCTCGGAACTATCGGTGTCTTGTCCTTTTATGCATTTTGCCTGGGAAAGTGGTCAGGTGATTGGCAGTTGTTTAGAGCCAAAGGTTGCTTTTGCAGGTGCGAGTTTGACGATGACTTTCATTGATGTAATGGTGTCACTTTCCTCTCCTTTCACAATCGGATGTGATCATTTAGCAACTGACTGTTAAAATTCTCATCCATTTGTTGATAGAGAACGTCATTCAATCTGTGTCTGGTGCGATGTTTATCCTAACTATTGCGACAGATGTTATTTAAAAATTTTCTTAAAAATGGATTTTAATATCCTTGAAAATCATGTCTCTCACACTACCAACAGCTCCAAATAGAGATACTTATTTTATAACCAAGTAGTATATGTGATGAAAGCAGAAAATTATTGAGAAATAAATAATTATGACAGTAAAAATTCATAATTGCATAAACATTCTTTAGAATTCAATTTTAAATATAACTTAAAAAGTTTGTATACATTTTAAACTTACCTTCTGATTTTAATGGAGTAATCAAATCAGAAATTTCAGTGTCGTCGCCATGAACTTGGGCAATGGCAGCAGCCACTTCCTCTGCTAAACTTCCTGAAGGAATCTGCTGAATAATAGTTAAACCCTGTGAATCAGTATCTGCTGCAGAAAGTGTCACAGTACCATCTGGCATTGCACTAATTATTTTATTTTCCTCTCCAGTCTCATCATTAGGCAGCTGTATAACTTCAAATACTACAACCTACATCAAAATTTTAAGATACTGTTAAATTAGTAAAGAGAATTCTGTATTTAAATTTAAACAATAATATTTTATTGCATAACCTGTGATTCATTATTGCATGTTAATGATCCATTTGTTTGTAGTTCAGCTATTTGCATACAATTATAATCATCATCGATATAATCTTCTTCACCATCAGGTTGTTCTCCTGGGCCTTTAGGTTCACCAATACGCAAAGCTTCTTCTTTCTCTGCTGCAGAAGCATCTGGATCATGAACTGCCATATGTCTAATTAAATTGCCCTAAAATAGCATTTAAAGTATAAAATAATTATTCAAAAACATAATATATTCAATATATAATTTTACCTTGTGACGGAAGCTCTTTCCACATTCACAACACTCGTGAGTTTTTTCTTTGGGAAGAGGAGGAACATAAGATGGATCATGATATAAATTTTTATGCCTTCTCAATAACTGTTTCTGACGAAATGATTGATCACATTGATCGCAACAAAATGGTTTTTGATCAGTATGTATCAACATATGTGATTCTAAATGACGTTGAGATATTGATGCATAAGAACATAAATAACATTTGAAACATTTTTCTCCTTCATGGGTTTTCACATGCACCTATAAGAATTGAAGTAATAAAAACAAATATGACTAAGTGGTAATTAATATCTAACATCCATAAAGTAACTTTGGTCAAAAATAAAATTATTATTTTATTTTTATAAATTGTGATAAAATCTGACATCAAGGTCCGTTGCTCACTGTCTGAGACTATATTGTGTCAACTTAGCCAAAAACATTGATGATGCATGAATTAAACCAGTCTATTTTTAAAACAGGTGGTACTTTTTCAAATACAGAAGGTAAATATTGGTGTGAAGGACTGTTTTAAGAAGAAAAATGCTTTATTGGCATATCTTTTTCTTTCAAGAAAAATTGATCCATTTCTGTTAACAAAGGCAGTAATTTAGAAATTGACAGAACTCTCTTCTCTTCAATGTATAATCACCATGGATTATAATCATATCACAATCAAAGCTATCTAACACCATTGTTTCCATAATGTCCTTCTTTGTATGTTTTATATGTGAAATTAAATTTTGCTCATCTTCACTGCCTGCTTTTTGGCAAATCTGTTTTACTATTGACAATGATACTCCAGTAATCTGACTTGTACACTTTGTGGAATGATCAACAGGATGATAAAATAGCCATATTTTGGCTTCCCTTTCACAGAATTGAATGTTGTACAAAAATCTTTTTGTTTCATTGCAAAAGAGTAAGATGGGATGTTCCATGGTAAAACATGGAAACATACAAAAGAATATGAAAAGACAATTTAAATCTCATATTATATTCACTACTAACAATAAATAGCATTTCTGCACAGCTTCCTTTCTACCTACTGCCCATCTAAGACCAGTTCAAGAAAATTGGCAAAACAGTGATAGGCAAACCTATGCTGGCTGATCTATAGCAACAAAACTGAATATGCTTTGTGTTCTGCTGTATGTATTTAACAGATTACATATATTAGATAAATTAAAAAAAAACAGACTAAGCTATTGTTCAGTGAAAATTTAGATAGATTCAATTTGGAACTCAGTTTTTTTTAACTTAGCTTAATCATTGAAACAAAGATATGTTGTGATAATTTTAAGTCACTCTTCATGTTTTCAATAATAGCAGTAGAATTTACAGATGAAATGACAGTTACAAAAAAATACATTCACCTCCACCAATTAAGTAAAAATTTTATTTTAAAAATTAAAAGTAACAGGTTACAGATACTGAGTAGTTCTTTGCAATGATTTCATGCAATTTACTTTTAAAAAATACTGAATGACAGAATGGTCTATTCATTATTAAAGTTAATTTATTCATTTACATTTATTATCACACTATTCAAAATTTAAGATGTTTGTTTTAATTAATGATAGATGATACTTTATAGTAAACTAATTTTATATTAACTTAAAGATATCTTTGTAACAAAGCTGTTGTAACAAGCTTGATGCATGCCTCATACACATCATAAATAGCAAAATTCACTTCCATCACATGCTATTTTGTTACGAAAAATAACAACAAGACTAATTGATAAATTAATGCTTGTTATGCTTTCTGTATAGCAAACCAGTTTAATTTCCACAGCCAAAGAAGTTCTTTTAGCTGCAAGATAAATTATAAATTACTAGTACAGTTCATCATCTCAGAAGTGAGCTTATGAAAATTTTTACTCTATTAAACATTGATTGTATGTTCAAAATTAATAATAATAATTTCAAAGTTCTTTGTAATTTCATACTAAAAAGAACAGCTCTAAAAGAAATCATTTCAATAGAAAAATAATTTATAGTTATTTTGTGAAAGACCTTCATATGTAAAGAATCTATATATAGTATGTAGTACATACATATACAGTAGAGCATTGATTATCCGACCCCCAATTAACCGTCACATCGGTTAACCGACCGTTCTAGTCGGCAAATTCAAATGTCTGCTAGTGATGTGGCGCTACAATATTTGGCTATGCCTTGGCTACTTTAATAGTACTTTTACGTGTTTTAGCTGGCAACACTGGCTCGACCATGAAAGGGAGCCAGTATTTAAACGAGGCTTAATTTTCTAATTTTTAACGATACAATAGCAACAATTATTATTTTTAAAAAATCTTTGTTAGGATTAACATCAATGAAAAGTCAACACGAAGTAGGTTAACGATATACTAATATACTAATTACATTTAACAAATTAATAGTGATATACTAATATACTATACTAATAATGTATTTTTTCATATTTTTTGGTTATCCGTTTTTTCAGTTATCCGACCAACCCCAGTCCCCAATTGAGTCGGATAATCGATGCTCTAATGTATATAAATATCTGAAAGCCTGATGTTTTTAAATCAAAGTCAAATAACCATTATAATGAATTGGACTTCTTCTAGTACCAAATTACAGTAAGACCCCACTTAATGTGGGGAATATGTTCCTAGATGACAAAGCACTAAACAACACAGTGTTAAACAAGGTCCTTTTAACACAGATTAAATAGGAAAAGGGAAACACGCATCCAAAAATAAACAGTTTTTGGATGCGTGAAGGAAAAACGATGAAAGTTTTCACATATACATATGCACACAGAAATGTAAAGTTCATTTTTTGTGATAAAAATCCTGGCTCTTCTGAAATTCTTGATTTTTTTGTGATAAGGTCATCTAGTGTTATTTGTCGCTTTTTTCTTTCCTTAAGCAAATGTCGATAGCAAGAGATTGCATCCAAAATGCCTCATTTTGCTTTTGCACTCATTTCAAAATCTGGATCATTCACTACAGTTTGATCAATGATTTTGATTATTGTTATCAAACTTTTACTAAGGAAATCTGTAGAGAAATTCTTTGGTTCTTTGTTTTCAGAAATCACTATTTACCAGTTCTACATGAATTCCTTGTTCTGCCAGTTCTTGAATGTCATCATTGGTAAAGCTCTCATCAGAAACATGCAGTAACTCCTCAATATCCTGTTCGTCTACATCTCCTAGTCCTGCTGTATCAATTACGTTGGCAATTTGGTCAATCTAACAATAGAGTGATAGGCTCTTCTCATTGAAAATTCTTGGATACCTCCAGCCATAACTTCTTCCATACTCCGTTCATGCATTTATCAGTTAATTCTAGCCAAGCAAAGTCGATATTGCCTATGTCATCCATGATGTTATATTTTTTCTAAAATTGCACCAAACAAACATTAAGGAAAATACAGCGCTACGACGAATTGCCACCTTTTGCTGATTGGTTCATGTTCGGGAATATCATATTATATATGAATCAATGAAATGCCACGATAATTTGAATCAGTGTAAATTTTGAGCTTTTTTCAGTCTTCGAGCAGACCACGATATATTGAAGAAGCATTAATCAAGAAAGCATTAAACAAGGTCTTACTGTACTTAGAATTTAATTATTAATAGTAGTGGTATAATAGCCCAATTCATTACAGTGATTGTTTGGCTTTGAGTATGGACAAAGTAATAAAGTGTATGTACTATACTATAAATTAGCTTTGTTCTTTGTAGTTATCACAGTTACATGTACGTATTTCCAGTGTTTATTTGGTATTTTCAATAGTCCATATAAGTGTCAGATTAGTGAGATCACACTATAATTAAATCTATTCAGTACAATCTGGACTACTGTAAGTCATCTTCTTTTAGTCAAAGTTAAAATAATTTCTACAAGTAAAATCAATTTTATCAAAAAATTTAATTTTTAAACCAATAATAATTTAAAGTGATTATTGCAATGTGATTTTTCTGTTATTATATTGTATAGCATAAATTTTAATCTTCTGTACTGTAAATAGCTAATTTTGTAAACCACAAAACATTTTAGAATATTTTTAAAACTATCTTCAGTTATAATGTATACAAGCATTCTACAATATAATAATTTACTCAAATTTTTTAAGTATCTCAAAAATACACATTGTATGTTGTATGTGTTTTAGGAATCATTATTCAAAAAATTTGTGAACTATAAAATTGTAAGAAATAAACATTTTACAAAGTAATTATTATGCCTTTTTGTCCTTTTTTTTATAACTCTATTTAAAATTTATTTTGTATTACTAGTACAATCTATATATTAACAGGACTTATTATACTGGAATTATGGATGCAGATATTTAGTCTTACAGTTCAAAAATAATGTTCTTTATTTATTTCACCTGAACACACACTTTAAACATGTGTTTCGGACTTGCAAACATAATAACATATATAAACAAAACATATATAGGAGAAACTAAAAGAAAATTAAAAATAAGATTAAGTGAACATATCAGAGCAATTAAAGGAAAATATGCAAATTCGGCAGTATCGGACCATTGTAATTCAGAAGGTTGTACAATAGATCTAAATACGGTAAAAATTAGAAAAAAGGAAAAAAATAATTATAAAAGACAACTGTACGAGCNATTCGGCAGTATCGGACCATTGTAATTCAGAAGGTTGTACAATAGATCTAAATACGGTAAAAATTAGAAAAAAGGAAAAAAATAATTATAAAAGACAACTGTACGAGCATTTAAATATAATTAGGCAAACTAATAAAATGAATACCAACAGTGGTAGAGAAATCCACCAATCATGGTTAAGCATTATAAAAGGAAATGAGAATGTATTAGAAACAAAATTAAGCAGATACAAAAGAACCAAACAAAGTGAGTGATTTGAAATAATATTTTAGATAATGATTAAATTTATTGTTTTAAATTTGATTTTAATTGTCAAAAAAAATTAGGAATGTGTCAAATCGTATGGTTGCTGTGAATAGTAAGTGTAGGTGGAAGGATAGTGAAGATAGGCAATACAGAAATTGTAAGAATTTTTAAATATTTATTGTCGGGAAATGTCTGTGTTCTTAANATGTTTTTCACCTTCATTAAAATCATACACTGACATATCCAAACTAAGTTCTTTTTCACCTTTAGATTCATCTGGTTGTGACACAATTAAAACATAACTAACTTCGCCTGGGTTAGTATCAGAAGGGACAATAGTCACTGTTTGATAAGAATTTCCTGTAAAAGAACCAAACAAAGTGAGTGATTTCATATAATATTTTAGATAATGATTAAATTTATTGTTTTAAATTGATTTTAATTGTCAAAAAAATTAGGAATGTGTCAAATCGTATGGTTGCTGTGGATAGTAAGTCTAGGTGGAAGGATAGTGAAGATAGGCAATACAGAAATTGTAAGAATTTTTAAATATTTATTGTCGGGAAATGTCTGTGTTCTTAACTAGTTTTAGTGATAATTGTACTGAAAATTTTTATTGTTAATTATTGTTAATTATAGAAAGTGTCGTTGGAAGGCCTGCTGAAGAGGGACGAGCAAGTCCGAAACACATGTTTAAAGTGTATGTGTTCAGGTGAAATAAATAAAGAACATTATTTTTGAACTGTAAGACTAAATATCTGCATCCATAATTCCAGTGTAATAAGTCCTGTTAATATATAGATTGTACTAGTAATACAAAATAAATTTTAAATAGAGTTATTTTACAAAGTAATAAACAAACAGATATTAAGTTAATGACTAGTTAAACTCTAAGTGTAAATTGCAAAGTCAAGGTTTTCATAAATCCCATTTACAGTAAAAGTTCCATCTAATCACAGGCTCATTAAATCAAGATTTAAACTTCATTTCAAAGATATGAACTGAACTTTGAACAGTCTAAATATTTCTTCAACTGCAATCTTATTTAACATAGAACTTGATAGTAAATTGAGAGCATAACAAGCAAATAGAAAATATTGAAAGCAAATCCAACAAATAAAAAAAAATACATAACATTTAAGAAGATTCTATACAGAAGGAATGTTCCAATGCATATTAATATGTCTAGAATGAAATATGATGAAATCCTAAGGATATTCATGTATTTCATGGTAAGTAAGCTTTAGTTTACATCTTTCTAATACACTTTGATAGAATCACTTAAATCTTGTTTCAAATTTACAGCATTAATTAATTTATATATCTCAGAATTAGTCAAAATATTCAGTGATATTTACACATTGCTTATCACTATTTGAAAAAAAATAATGTTCCTCTATTTATTTTATTAAATTGTTTTACAGAATATTTAACAATAAATATATATATATATATATATACATACTATATACACATATACAATTTAACTGGTTTAGTATATATAATCTAAATTATAAATGTGATAATTTACAGATTATTTTGTTAAATATATATATATATAAT
>NW_019384610.1:256844-291869 GCF_000671375.1 Centruroides sculpturatus | reverse complement strand
TTTATCCCGTCGACCTATTATATATAATATATATATCAAATAAACAAGTAATTTTGTTTTCTGAATTTAGTAATCTTTCATAATCTTTGCTTGTTTATGATTAAAATAACTATTTTCAATTTCAAATTAAAAATAAAGAATTAATTAAAACTTATTTTCAACTTACCTTATATGTGTATCGATCAGGAAACACCTTTCCACATCTTTTACATTTTAAAGGCTTATCAGTATTATGTAACTTTTGCATATGAATTCGGAGATCAGTCTTTCGGCCGCAAGTTGTTGGACAGAGTTCACACTTAAATACTGGTTTATTTCCTGAATGAATTAGTTTATGTGCTTTTAAACTATTTGACTGAGTAAATTTAGAATGGCAGACATTACATTCATAAGGTTTCTCCCCTGTGTGTATACGAAGATGGCGTTTTAATTTATAAGTATCTGGACTTGCATAAGTACAATGAGGACACTGGTAAGGTCTTTCTCCTGTATGGCATCTCATGTGTCGTTTCAACTTACTTAATTCTACGCTAGCATAATCACATTCAGTACAATGGTGTGGTTTTTCATGAGTATGTTTATATCGTACATGACGGACTAATTCTCCCGAAGTAGTAAATGCAGCTGGACAATCTTTGCAATGATGAGGTCGAGTTCCAGTGTGGGTATTCACATGATTTTGCAAAGATGCTAAAGTTTTGAAACCACGTTCACAAACACTACATTTATGAGGACGTTCTTCTGAATGAGATTTCATATGACGTGAAAGCAAATAACGTTTTGGACTTGTATAATTGCAATAATTACACATATGTGGTTGAGCTATTTGTTGACTCTTTTTAGGAGTTACTTTTATTGCATGTGTTTTGGTCCCATCAGCAGTAAATTCAGTCGACAACAATTCACTATGTTTTTCACCTTCATTAAAATCATACACTGACATATCCAAACTAAGTTCTTTTTCACCTTTAGATTCATCTGGTTGTGACACAATTAAAACATAACTAACTTCGCCTGGGTTAGTATCAGAAGGGACAATAGTCACTGTTTGATAAGAATTTCCTGTATTCAATATTACCTAAAAAAATTTAATTGTATATAATAAATAAATTTTATGCACAATAATTTTCAAACAATATTCATTGTATCTTTAACATTACTGAAGTAAATTCCCTATCAACAATGTAAGATTTGTATTTGTATAAATTACAAGATAGTAATGATATATTAAATTAAGACAGAACTAAAATTGCTTTTTTTTCTGAAAGCCAAATACTGTCTAATTGTATTTTTAAATATTTATGAAAATGTTTTAAGAATTTTAACTATTAAAGATAATTTTCTAGTAAGTCTAATTCTATTCATTCAACCATAATGCAATTGAAACATTTAATAAATTAACTTTGAAAACTAAAGAAAAGTCATTCTTGATAATTTGAGAAATGAGTGTTATTTTATAAATCATAAATGATATTTCATGATAACTGATGACAAATTTTAATTACTATACCTGATTATTTCCATCAATCCCATTATTTGCAGCTTGCTCTGCAAGCTTAGCTACCATCTGAAGTGTACCATCATCACTAATATGAATCTGTTGTCCATCAGCAGTAATTAATGTTGATCCTGAAGCACTAGTGATTGGTACAGTCTGCTCAGTTTCTGTCCCATCAGGTTGCTTTACAACCATATGAACAGATTGAGGATACCTATTTCTACAGTTTATTGTTGAATCCTGAGTGTTTCCATCCTGTTGAATTAATATTTTTATGCTTAATTTATATCAAATCAATGTAAATTTATTTTAAAATGTTACTGTTATGAAATGTAATAAATAAAAGAAACCTGTTCTTCTCCAGTTTGTATCTCATTTCCTATATTAGGCTGCATAGCAATAAACGTTGGTTGATCCTGTGTATCTGTACTTCCTGAAGTATTGCTTTTCCTTTCCATGACTTGTAATAATTCTTCTGTTTTCTCTGAAGTAATCTATAACACAAATTTTTTTAAACATTGTTTTTAAGCAATATATACATTATTATAAAAACACTACATATATTATTAATATTATTTAGATAAATACTTCTTTAAAATAATATATAAGTAACTTTCTTACTTACTACTAACTTAAAATCAAAGTTTTCTAAAAACTTAGTAAAATTTTGATGTTAAGAATAAATTAAACTCTTGAAAATGGACACGCAAGTCTAAAAATGTTTGAATATACACTTTACATATGTTGACCTCAACTAACATAGTTCCTTTGATATAACACCCTAATATATTTTAGTGATTCATGTATGACAAAACCAACAAAGAAAAATGTAAAAAGAATTAGAGAAAATATAAATATTAAACATTTATGTTTTATCAAAAGCATTCTTTTAAATCTATACTATAAAATTCTGGAAACCTTATATACTCAATAAATGGAACGCAACGGCACCATGGTTCCCACTTCACACTTTCCTATCATTCCTTACTTTTCTTCCCTCTTCTCACTTCCTCTAAAACTCTTCATCCTTCCTTTTCAAAGGCTATGCCGTAAGGTTCGGTCTTCTAACACTTTTAAACATATATTATATCATATAATGAGATTTGCTTTGGAAGGAACTTTTTAAACATTCGAATTTTTAGACGTTTAGTGTGCAGGTCCATAAATAAAGAATTACAATATACTGTGGTACCTCAGGATACAAATGCCCCAGCATACAAAATTTTCAGAATACGACATGAAATTCGAACATATTTTTGCTCCACAATACAAACAAAAACTCACCATACAACATTACCTTAGTTTGTAGCGGTTCATTGATCTCAGTCCGCGTGTTTGCTTCATTGTGGAAGGATCTCGCTCGACAAAGGAAATCTTGAGGTATTATCAGAAAGTGACCGATTTTATTGAAAAGAAACATCCCAAAAAGGTTCACACTAGCTGTATTGCTGCTCAGAGTAATGATATTTGCCTAAGTAATTTTAAAAAGTAGGCTTTGCCTACTTTTTAAAATTACTTAGGCAAATATCATTTTTTAAATGTTTCTAAAATTACTCTTTGGATAGATATTTTACCAAGCGACCTCTATCCAGTGAAAGTGCTGGTGGAAGTGAAGGAAAGGAAAGAAAGCAAAAAGCAGTGAATAAAAATTAAAAAAAATTAAAATATATATATAAATATAAAACAACAATAATTTTTTTATCTTTTCTAAGTTATTTTTAAATTATTGTTACATTATGTTATGTAAGTTAAGTTTTAGTATCATTTCCCTTCTCCCTCTCTTCTGCCACCAATTTACACCTCCACCATTGTCTATCCTCAAAGGTAAAGTGCAAATAAAACTACATTTTTTAAAATTAATTATTATTCTATTATGGTTATTTATACATTTACAACTACAAAATGCACTTTTCAGTGTTTTCCTTGTAAAGTACTAAGTTATTTTTACGCCTTTTACAACGATTAGCGGCACGACTTTGTGCCAGAAATATCTGTTACCTAACAGGTACTTTACGTGGATTTGCATTAATGTGCCAGGCCTGGACTTTAAGCATGCACCGAATTAAATAATGACAAAATTAGTCAAAAACCAATCCAATATTTAATAATAATTCTAGTAATAACTATGTACAAAAATTTAATAATGTGAGCCACCGGGAGAGAAGAGGAGTCCTCTCCTTCCGGTCAATGGTCGGTGACCTACTTTCTTGTCAGAGATGGTAGTAACGTTCGGTTACGCGTTACGCGAGTGGAGGAGAGTCAGAGGGGTCAACGAGAAGGCGTTGGCATAGTCGAATAAAGACATCATTTTTCTAAACTAACAATTTATTACAGACAAATAATAAAACAAACGTTCTAACACGATAAGTCTCATTTGCGTATGAGAGAGAGAGCTTACAATAAAGCGTTCATACCTCTTGCGATGATAGCGAAGGCCTTTAATTTCTGAAAGGCAGGATCCAAGTTGAGGGTTGGGATCGAAGGTCTTCTAATATGTGGTGCGGCCATTTAGAGGGAAGCGAATGTTCGTCTTGATGATGCAATGGCGACTTCTTGATCAGCGACTCCCCGGAGAGGGGAAGGAGGATGGCTTTTACACCTTTTTGGTGAGAAAATTCGTCAGGTGATCAATTGTTTTAGCAGGTGTGGGGTTAAAGGTGGTGTTAGAATGACAACAATATGACGAATTTCGCCGATAACTGTAAACTATTCACGGATTGATCGTAAGAATGTTTATAGTTTAACAGAAAGAGTTATAATTTTCTCATGCACCTCAAATTTCGTTTCTGCAGGTGCAATTTCCAGTTAAAGGAATTTATTAAAAAATTTAAAGGATTAAATGCTTTTATTAACTTCGAATTTCACAATAACAATCAACAACAAATTTATTCAAAGAAAAAAAATCAATAAGAATCAACCCGACAAAACTCAAATCAATCTATTTGCTAACTTAAATCTATTCCCCTTTGGAACTCGACAAAAATTTCAAAGACTTAACTTATGTACAACAATTCTTACGAACTAAGGTCCTAATCATCACCTCAATATAGTAGGAACCTTTTTCCTCAACTCTCAAGTCTTTCTCTAATCTTCAATCCACAAATCAAATAACTTCAAAATCGCCTTGGAACCACTTTATCGCTATCGGACACTTCTTCTCGTTTGCTGCTATGAAGCTCACCACACTTGTTGCTAACAAAAGCTCACCTCGGTCATCTTCACTTGAGGTTCGGAATTTATACTGTGAGGTGACGTCACAATTCTGAGTGAGATCACTCCCCTCATTTACATACTTATTGCTAACAGTCAACTATTCCTTTCAGCCTATTTCCCGGCAATACTCGCTAACCTTTTACATTATTCTTTTTTTTTTTACAATTTTTCAGGATGTTTTATTCTTTAAGGTTTAGCAAGTTCCTAAGTTATGTTTGTGGGATCTCCCCCCTTCTTTTCGGTGCAGACTTACTTTTTCCACTCGGGAGCACAAGTGTGTGCGAGTTTTTCTACGGTGCTTTTTTTGTCAATGAGTTGGTTCTTTCTTCTATTTTTAAGTTTCTAAGGTGATTGGTGAGGAAACCTTTGTCCTAACAAAACATAAGCCCCAAACAAAAATAGAATAACAAGCAAAATAAAAAATAACTAAAAATAACGCTCGGACTTGGTTCCTTACATCCTTACTATATATATATATTTTTTAATGTACTACTTAGCTTTAATTTGAGTGTTTTTTTTGTGTTGGAACGAATTACTTGGTTTTACATGTAATTGTATGGGAAAAAATGATTCACCTTATGACATTTTCATGATATGATCTCAGTTTTGGAATGGATTAATTTAGTATCCTGAGGTACCACTGTATATGGATTACTTGTACAAATATACACAAACACTATAAATACATATAATACATGAATAAATAAATACATTAACACAACTGCTAATATAAAAAAGGCCACTATTGTGCCCAATTCTTTAACTGTTCGTCCCTTTTTTCCATACTAAAATATTCACATTATGCCCGCTCTCCCATGCCGCCAAGACTCTACTTGATTATCTGAAGTTTCTTGCTTGTCCTTCCTGGTTGGTCTTGTGTATTTGCCATGCTTCTGCATATTTTTGTTTGTTGCTGCTCCTATTTCTTTGTAAATATTGCTTAGGGGTGCAATGTATTCCAACACTTCTATTCTTTCCTGCTCATTAACTTCGTTATCTCTATTTTTCTATTGTTAATAATGGCGTTTATCACATTCTGGCTGATTCCGCACTGCCTAACTAGTTCTTTGATGTGATCTAATTCTTTAATTCTGTCTTGTAGTTTGCTACAGTGTGTGTACGCTCCCTTTATAAGCACCCAGAATGCTGCTACAGTACTTTAAAAGTTGCAGGGTCGTGGGAGGTCCATGATATTAACTGGGGTTTTGTAGTAATTTCCCCTCCTTCCTCTACTTTTATTGCTATGTCTAAGAAATGTATAGTTTTATCGTTCTCATGCTCTAGCTCGAGCTCTAGGCAGAACTTGTTGGAATTGTTGAATGTCTGGTTTATCTTTCCAAATAATTAAGACGTCATAATAGCATGCATATACTAAAACATGTATTGTGTACTTCGCTAAGATGGCTTTCTCTAGTCCTTAATCTTGCCTAATGCACCTGAAATGGAACTTCCCATTGCCACTCCTCTATGTTGTATGTATGTTATTCCTTTAAAATTAAAGAGTGACAAATATGTAGCAAGATGTGTCAGTTCCAGTACCTAATGAGACTCAAACCCGCAACCCCCTCTTACCATGCAAACATGTTGCCAGTTATGCTACCTGGACCTCCAATCTTTGTTTCCAGAACTATTAATTTAGACATATAACATATATATAAACAGTAATTCTTATTAATAAGAACATTTTAAAAAAATAAAAAATGCATGAAAACAAAAGATGATTTAATCTAAGTACCTAAATATTTTTAATTTTAAAAATATTTAAGTATTTATCCTCTTTAACTGTTTGAATAAATAAATTAGTATCCATGGGTATAAATATTTAATAAATGTAGAAGTATTAATAAATGAATACACGATAAATTTTTAAAATAAATTATTTTCTGCATTTAATTTGATTCATTTATATTATTCTGAACAACACATAGAATCTGAAGTATTCAAAATGTTTATACACACACACACACACATATATATAAATATATATATACAGTAGAGCGTCGATTATCCGAATCAATTGGGGGCTGGGGTTGTTCGGAAGATCGATGTTTCGGATGACCGATTATGTACGAAAAAATATATTAATTTATCCCATCTTGACATTTTTCTCCGTTGCGTGTCGCTTTGCGTTGAATTTTCGTCAATGTTAAGCCTAACGAAGACTATTGTATCGTTAAAAATTATTTTTTTATTTTGTACAAACAAAATAAATATATTGAAAAATATAAAAACAATAAAAAATTATACTTCAGAAGTTAATTTAGTATCAAAACGTAAAATATTTGAGTAGCCCAAGACATAGCCAAAGATTGCAGCGCCACAGCACTGGTGAAAATTTAAATTTGCCGATTGGAATTCTTTCGGATGATTGACTTTCGGATAATCAACGCTCTACTGTATATTGTACAGTACAACGCTGTACTGTCGTAAAGCTGAGGCTGCTGTTTTCATTACAAAAAGAACTGCATTTTGTTAAAATATTTATTATAAATTTTACATTATATTTATTAAATATTTACATTTCTTAACTGGAAATCCAGACATCAATTAAGATGACTTTTCAATAAATTTGCTGTTGCATTATGATTACCTGATCATGACTTCTATAGTGGTATTCCCCTATATGGTTTTCACTGCCAGACTGTGTTAAATAATATGCTGTTCTCCCAACATCTTGTATGATATGTTGTACACTGTCAGAGCTTGCTGTGTTGGAACCATCTTGAATTTCCTTATTAAAAGTAGCTAAATAATTTTGTATGTCAGTAATAGATTCACTCTCTGAAGCAGCACTTTTAGAAGATTCCATTTTTTTTCTAATTAAATATAAAAATATTTTTATTTTATCACCATTCTTCATTAAATTATTTTATTGCAAATTAATTACTAATGAAATATTTAAATTAAATAAAGTACTATTTAATATTTATATTTTATTCTTTACTGTTATTCACTAACCTAATATTTACCTAAGAATTGAGATTTCTCTACAGTAAATTATACTGTTAATTTTTAAATACAGCATAGCATTATCTAATATCTGTTCACCAAAAGTTTAGCAAATAGAGTCTATATAATTTTTGTGTTGTAATTCATCATGTAATCTACATATTTAAAATAGAATGTCCGTCTGTCTGTCTCTTCTCTATACACTTCAAAACCTTTGAATGATCTGCACCAAATTTTTTATACTTACTCTCTAGGAACTGTGCAGAAAATACAGGCTAATATGAAACATGGACATCCCACTCCTCCCAATTTCATCCCATTGACACTTCATGATAAACATAATAATAAAGACTACGATAACCAAAATTTTAATATGGTTTTCATTTTAATATTTGCCCTTGTTACTTTTTGCCTGGGCAGCAGTGAGCATTATCTGTTACTGTATCATAAATTACAACAACAGAGATAGTTACAAAAATAAAAAATTTATTACTAATTTATTTAATATGACAATTGACAATAAATGTTGTCATGCATTTTTAATACTTTTGTAACCACAAATATTGTATTGATCTTAAGAATTCATGAAGATTATAGCTATAAATCAAACAGCATTGGTTGAGAATAATAAAAGATAAATTGTTAACTATTATTTTACTGAAACTTAATGATATCATTTATAATATACAATTAAAATGAAAGTTGATTCAATAGTGTCTTGTATTGTATAAGAATTTAATTTGTTTATGCTCATCCACAGTTATTAAAGAAATCAAAAATATCTCACTATGTTAAATGAAGTTACACAAATGTTAGGGTCATACACGCTTATAAGTTGACTCACTTCTTTTAAATATATTTAGCAAGTTCAATGTTGACAAGGCCTTTGTGGTGGACTCTTGGTGCTCACATAGCCACTTTTTTTATTTGTCTTGAGGTTGTCCTAATATAATGACAAATAGAACTTTGGGTAGGATGAGCGATTGCAACACTATAAACTCCAGAATGTTCTAAGAATTTATGGACTAGTCTATCTGTAACCACTAATTTTTCTAAAAATGAGAAGGTGTAATCAGTAACAAATATTAATGCTTCCTAAAGAGTATGATTTTAAAAGTAATTTGCAATATGGAAGATGCACAAAAGTTATAGGATAGTCTGTTGTATAGAAATAGTAGAAGGGAACATGAATCCGTGGACCTTACTATGTATGTACAGTACCTGAACTTAAACTAAGCAGTGATAGCATCAGGATATCCTAACTGGATGTCCTAATGGATAACTGGATTTCATCCTTGCATTATCTAGTATTTATTTCACTATTTACTGTAGAGACTGAGATGCCTGATAAACCAATTTCTTTTTCAGATTTGCACATTTTTCATAGAAATTAAAGTATAGAGTTTGGCATATCTCATAAGTTCAATGCTCCACTAACTGTTATTCCTTGTAACTCATATCAACTGCTACTCTACAACATAGTCATAAGCTCCTTAATATGCAATGTACTTTTTAACTTCTAAATTACACATATTACTCAAAAAGTTAAGTGTCATCCAGTTAGGCTATCATGATACTATCACTGCTGAGTTTAAGTTAATGTACAGTAATATTAATACAAGAGTCATGATGAAAGTTTCCAGATACAGTAACCATGTTTATTCTTAACTTGCAAGAAAACCAGCTCCAGGAGCACTGATACCAGTCTTCTAAGTAGTATGCCATGGTGTCTCTGTACACAGCAACTACCTCTTCTGGGCTTCCAAAAAGGCATTCCTTGAGGACCACATTGACTTTGGGAAACAGAAAGAAGTTGCAGGTTGCTACATCTGGACTATAAGTTGGATGAGTGACCAACTGCACTCCAGAGTTACTCAAGTAATCCACCATTCTCATTGCTGTATGTGCTGTTGCATTATCACAGTGCAGAAAGTCTATGAAGGATGTCATTAGTGATTTTCTTGAAAGACTTGAGGAAGACAAATGATGACCTATCACTCAGCATTAGCTGTCCTTCTCAAGGGCTATGATGGCACCATGGCTCTGTCTTCCAAAGAATGTCGTTACCATTTTCTGACTGACACTTCTTGGACATTTTACTTTGACAAGTAGTATTTAATCTAGGGGTCCCCAAACTTTTTATCCCGTCGACCCCTTTATAGAATATTTGCCTTCTTATTGACCCCCAGATTATGTATTTAACAAAAACATTAAATCATTTTTGCATTTCTGATGTTAAGCGATAAGGAGACCTGCATAACAACCCAACAAAAGAATTTATAGTTCCCATCTATATATATAATCAAGACAAGTTGATAATAATAATAATAATAAGTGCAGAGCCCAAACGGTTAGGAGTTGAAAGTTGAAATTTGGTACACAGTTATAGTCATGAAAATGCACACTAAGAAGGGATTTTTCGAAATTCCCTCCCGGGGGAGAGAGACAGGATTAAGGTTTTGACAATGGAAGTATTAAGTAACAATGGAAGTATCAACAATGGAAGTGTTAAGAATGGAAGTGTTACGTAACAATGGAATTGTTAAGAGAAAGCGACGTGCAAGACGCAGATGCAGTTTTTTCATTTTGCGGGAAATTGAACATATTTTTAGACCCATCTAAAAATTCTCTAATTAGTCCAGAAACAGGAGGACCGAATTCTTGCATTCTGTGAAAACGGGTAAGGTTGACTATAACGTAATAATTTTAATCTTCGCTATTGTTACTTTTGCCCGAGCAACGCCGGGCCTACCTGCTAGTTTTTTATAAAATTCACCCAATAACATTAACAGAAATAGGAGTTAATTTCCAATGATTTATAATCTTAAAAAATAATATCAAAATTATGGATAAATGGAAATTTGCCTATAGTTCTTAAACCGTACATGTCATAATACGTAAAATACGTATTATTTATATTATTTATATACATAAATATTTTACGTATTGCATAATATGTAAAATATACAATTATCTTTGAAAACATAACAAGTTACATAGGTGTATAAGCTTAAATCTGCTGTTTTTTAGTCAGAAAAACACACGTTTTTTTCTTAGAAAGCAAAAACAAATTTATTCAAAGTACTTTCCCTCACTAGTGACACATTTGTTCCATCTCTCGGGCAATGTGTGGATACCATGCCAAAAAAATTTCTTCTCTTTCGAGGCAAACCACTCATCAAGCCATTTTCGGACGTCTTCGTAAGAATCAAAGTGCCGCTCAGCAAGCACGTGGCCCATCAATGAAAAGAGGTGATAGTCGGAAGGGGCCAGGTCTGGTGAATAAGCGGGATGGGGTAGCACCTCCCAGTTGAGTGTCTCCAAGTAGTTTCGGACCAATGTTGACACATGCGATGGTGCATTGTCGTGGAGGAAAATCAGCTTGTCGTGTCTTTGCTGATAATCCGGCCTTTTTTCACGCAGAGCACAGTGCAATTTGATCAGTTGTTGGTGGTAGCGGTGAGCATTGACAGTTTCACCAGGTTTCAACAGCTCATAGTAGACAATACCCTGCTGATCCCACCAAACGCACAGCATTGTCTTCCGTCCAAAGCGATTTGGTCTTGGGAAAGATGTTGATGGTTTGCCTGGATCAACCCACGATTTCTTGCATTTAGGATTCTCAAAATATATCCATTTCTCATCGCCAGTTACAATCCGATGCAGAAATGACTTTCTTTTTTGTCTGGCGAGCAAGATTTCGCATGTGTTTTGGTGTCGCTCCATCTGCCTATTGTTCAATTCATGCGGCACCCATTTTCCGATCTTCTGAATCTTTCCCATGGCACATAGACGCATGGAAATGGCTGGTTGAGTAACACCCAATTGCTCGGCAAGCATTTTTTGCAATTGGGTATCGTCCTCATCCAAAAGAGCCTGTAGTTGATGGTCCTCAACCTTCCTGGGCCAATTTTCATGCTTCTTGTCGCTCAAGTAAAAATTTCCATCTTTGAACTGACAAAACCAATCTCTGCACGTGGTTTCCAATAAAGCTCTGTCTCCATAAGGCTCCACAAGCTTGATGTGCTTTGGCAGCCGATTTCTTCAAATTAAAGCAGAAAAGCAAAGCTTGCCGCATATGCTCTTTTTCTGGCACAAAAGTAGACATGATTACAAAAAAGAAAAATATATGTTGTTGTATGAAATATCTGATGATGTGCACTGATTAATGTTGACAGACGTCAAAATCATCAAAAAAACAATATGGCGTCGTCATGGTAACTTAATACGCTCGCTTACGCCATCTACTAGCAAACAACGGATTTAAGCTTATACACCTGGTATATTGGATGAAAAAACCTTATACTGTCATTTTGCTACTACTACTGAATGCCTTAAAAATAGGTTAACATAACTTTTTATTAAAATAGTTGATATTAGTGGGATGGATGTGTCCAAAGAGAAGCAGCAAGTTTATTGATATTTGGTTGAAAATTGTTAAGTTTTAGTCGCAAATCACCACAGTTTTCCGAGTTCAATCTGTTCCTCTGTTTTGTCAAAATTGCGTTTGCATGGCTAAAACCACAACCACGTATGAAGTTGGGAATGCAAGTAAGAAAGGTTCGGCTTCTGCTCCGAGCTTAAGATATTTAGTGGCAATATTGTTATTGCTCCAAAATTCACTGAGATTTTTATTTTTAAACAAAGCTTTAGATTTGAGATCTACACATATTTCACTCAGTTCATTTTCTAAACCAGGTTCATTACCTTCATTATCTATTTTTACATCAAATGGATTAGCAAACCATTCGGGAAAATGCATATTCTCCGAGTCTTCGAAACGTGGTTTAAAGTCTTCTCTTAATTTATCAACATGTTTAATATATATCTCCAAATCACGGTCAGAAATCTTTTCATTTTCTTTTAGTACTCACAAGTTTGAAAAATATTTAAAATTGGATCGTGACAGTGAAAATTTAAATAGCTCCATTTTTACTCGAAAGGCCACTGTGATTATTTGAGCTTGAACAATTGTAACGTTTTTCCTTGCTAACGCTTCTGTACTATATTAATGATTTTTGATATATTACAATATTTTCTCTGTAAAGAACAAAATATCTACACTTAGATATAAAATACTTAGAGTGACAACCCTACCAGAGTGTAACAGTGCAACATATGTCTGTGTATAATGAACTACTAGAGTTCATAACATGTTTGTAACACTAGTACAGTTGCCAGATGCATGAAAACAGAGTAACACATGCTTAAAGCAGCGTAGGCTAAGGCAAAACTCAAGTTATAACTAGGGTAGTCAGAAATGTTGTTGATCATATCCGTATTTCAAATTTTTATTGGAATATTCTATTTTTTTCCTAGATAGTTTAATTGATCCTCTTTTGTATTAATCGACCCCCTTTCGACCGTCATGTATTAATCGACCCCTGGAGAACTCTTATCGACCCCAAGGGGTCGATATCAACCACTTTGGGGACCCCTAGTTTAATCCAAGAAAATCAATCTGCAGACTGTCTCTTGCTTTTGGGGTCATACTGATAGATCCAGATTGCATCACTATTGACAATGTCCCATGCATGTTTTGAGCTTCCCTGCTGAAATCCAGCCAGTAATGGAACAATTCCACATAAATTTCTTTTGCTGTTCAGTAAGAGAATGAGGCACCCACCAAGACATGATCTTCCTGATATGAAGACAATTGTGCAAGATATCATTCACTGCTGCTGATCCAATACCCAAAGGTGTGCTCAATATCCTTATGGGTTATGGGAGGTCTTCTCTAAGCAGTTTCTCAGCACAAACCACATTTTCTGGAGTCATTGCTGTTGTAGATCAATAGCTTCTCTCTTCATCTTTAAGGCTGTTTCTACCATATCTGAATTCTGTGAACCACCAGAATACTTGCATTATTGATGGACGAGAATGAAGAAATACTGCTTGCAAATAGTGGAGGCACAGAGACTCTAACATACCAGATTTAAAGTTGTAAAACATCATTACTCAAAAATTCTCCCATGTCAGATCCATTTTCAACATCCAGATACGGTAGCACCTCCAAGGTCAGGTGCTTCCCGTATGGAAAATTTCAAGGTTACAGGTATACCATTGAACTTATGCTCAGAAAATGTTTGGCAGTAAAGCATCACAGACCATTTTTTTCTGCATTCAGGGGTTTTTGCATATCCAGAAACTTTCAGAATGGTCTTCATACATAGTAAGGTACACAAAACCATGTTCCCTTCTACTATTCTACATAACAAACCATCCTATAATTTTTGTGTATCTTCCATTGCTTTATATATTGTGAGTTGCTTTAAAACTCATACACTTTAGGAAGTATGGATATTTGATACCAATTGCATCTTCTCATTTTTAGAAGATCAGTGGTTACAGATACTCTTAGAACTGTGGCAGTACTCCATATGTTGTATATATTTTTTTATTTTAATATAGTATAATTTCTTCTCTTCTCTTGTAGTATATAAATTAGTTTTTAAGTATCTATTTATAGTTCATTTTACATCTCTTGTAAAGATTGTGGTAAAATTTTGTGTTGCAAGATTAGCCTTAACCATTGTTCACTTTCCCACATTTTGTATAGATATTTACTGTAAGACTATAAAATTGTACACCGAGGACAGTCAGAACCAAAAGAATCCTGTTCACAGCACGTGAAGAAAATAAAGATACTTTATAAAATTGTATATTTCCTCTCGCTGGATTACTCATTTCTCATGAACTTTCACAGAACATTCTGGAGTTTATAGTGTTGCAATCTCTCACACTATCCAAATTTCTAGTGGGTAGTGTGGGACATTAGGTATTTAGGTATTAGGTCAAATTTGTCATTACATCATGAAATGATGTAAATTTACATGATTAAAATTTACATGATTAAAATTACATGATGTAAATTTACATGATTAAAATTACATGATGTAAATTTGTCATTACATCAGGGCAACCTCAAGATAAATAAAAAAAATGGCTACATGAGCACCAAGAGTCCACCACAAAGGCCTTGTCAACATTGAACTTTCCAAATATGTTTTAGAAGAGCTTACTTAAGAACATATATGATCCTAAACAGATTTTGCTCTCTTAATTTTATTTATGTATTTTTATTTTTAATTCTTAGTGCTTTTTTTCAAAAAGAAATTAATTGTTTTCAATTAATTCCATTTGACACGAGAGCTTTGTTCAATTTAATATCATTGCTGTTCCAAAGCTAATTTCCTGAAGGCAACATTTTTGAACATATCAAAAACATTCACATCTTATTTTTGAGATTCCGTTGGATAGTAATATTTTTGATAAAAATAAAACACACAGTCGTTCTAAAATTCTTAGGCTATCACCATTAGGCAAACATGACAGAAAATAAAATGGTGATTGCCTAAGAATTTTAGAACAACTTTGTCTTTTATTTTTATCAAAAATTCACATCTTATTTATTTATTAAAGTTGGCAATTTTAACACTAACTCCAGTGATTAATTTTATCTTTATAATATAATGTACATAATAGTGTTTGCTATTGTATACCTCTCTTTGACAAATAGTAATACAGTCAAACCTTGGTTTATGAACTTAATTCATTAAAAGTTGTTTGAAAACCAATTTGTTCTCAAACCAAAACAAATTTTCCCATAAAAAAAAACAAAGTAAAATGGATTAATCCATTCCCAACCCCCAAAACAAAACCTTATTTTATCTTTTTAGCTGTATTTCATCTATAAAAATGCAGTATTAGCAGTATTAATATTATATATATATATAAAGTCCACTAATCCTTTTCTTATTGCTTGTTGATTATCAATATTCTTCAATCAAATCTTATATGTTTTATGCTTTCTTTGGTTACCAAAGAAAAAATATACCCAATACTTTTTTAATAAAGATTTTTTAAGCAGAGGAATAATGTTAATGAAAAAGTATTATATAAAAAGAATTGGTGACCCCACTTACGGATGTCAATCCTATATTTAGGAGAATTGCTGTTCTGCACTACACTGTGTTAATATAACAAGTGCAAAATGATACAAAACAGATGTGATGAAATCTTATATTGTATTTAACATTTTATTTTTACATTTCTGTTCACTTTCCACTAGAGAATTCCATCAAAATTTTCAAAACTACTATATTTTGATCAAAATTTGATCTTAAAATTGCTATTTTGTCGATAATATTTTTTTTAGTGTATTAGAATTACGTTGTTAATAAATACATGCAAATCCACTAATCTTTTTTCATTGATTGTCTGTCAGTCTTCTTCAATCAAGTGTTGTCTATATTTTTAAAGATTTTATTGAAGTAAATGGTAACAATTTATGAAAAGTGTATACATGACCACATAAGAATAAGTGACCTCACTTGAGGTCATACATACCCCTGGATTTAGGAATTATTCTTTCAAACTGTACTGTGTTAGTATGATACAAAATGATCAAAAGTACAAAACACATATGATAAAATAAAACAAATGACAAAATTATAATTTCTACATTCCTTGCACTAGAGAATCCCATCAAAATTGTCTAAACAAACACATTTCAATTAAAATTATTGTTGTTGGCTTTTTTGGGCAAATATCAGTTTTTAAAATTATAGGTTGAGAGATTTGTATGTATATCATTGTTTCCTAACCAATACATTCTTTAAAATGTTCAATCCTTCTATAATCCTGTATGGACCATTGAATGCTTGTATGGAGCCTAGGAATAGAACAGGTCCTTCTGCTTCACCCTGGACTGTCTCTTTGCTCTTTACCAGTTCCCTTTTGCATTTTTATTTTGAATAAATGAAACACGTAAAATGTTTCTTTATTAATAAAAAGCAGTCTTAAAGATTTTATGTTTTCTTCATTAGTAAAAATAGCCTTAACTTATAAAAGTAGGGACCACAGTGGGCCCAGGGAAAATTCCCTCTTTCTCCTTTTGAAAGCCTTGAACCCTATCATGTAGTTTATTTCTATATAGTTCATTAATCTGTTTCCATTTTCTCACTTTGGTTTTTGTCTTTAAATTTGATTTGGAAATCAAACTAATTGTAATTATTTTATAATGATATACAGTTTTGCAAATTGTAAAGTTTACTCTTTTTATTTTAGAGATTGGTTTGCAGTACATGTATTTGTGTAGCAAATAGAATAGCCAACGAAGAAATGCAAAATAGAAAAATTTGAACAAAAGTAGTTTTCATTTCTTTTGATATAATTTCAAAAATGTGTTTTTAATTTTTTATAATAATATTCTTTTAATGACTAAGACAAAACCTTTCACACTTTGTTTCTAGCAGTTTAATCACTAAGTACAAACGTTTTTGTCCATTTTGAAGGCCATTGTACCTGAAGAAGACCATTCAAAACAGTCCAAAACGTTTGTACTTAGTGATTAAACTGCTAGAAACAAAGTGTGAAAAGTTTTGTCTTAGTCATTTTGAGTAGTTCTAGCTTCAAATGCATAGAAATATTCTTTTACTTTTTGATTACACAGACATTCATTTTTTTGTGTTATTGATATCTCCTTACTCTCCACCATGTTTTCAAAATCACTCATTCACAATAAAGTTTCTGATTTTTTGCTGGATTGTTTTCATATATATTATTGGTTGTTGTTCTGGTGACATTCTCTAAATATTACTATCCTATTGGCTTCTGGATTGCAATACTTTTCCAGCACAGCAAAAACACAGATGAAACAAAACTTCAATTAGTCTATAAAAAGCACTTGTACAAAGTACTCTGGCAACATATACGCTTCCTGGTAATCCAGTAAAAATCAGTGGCATACCGTGGGTGTCAGCCGCCCGGAGCAGAGGGAAATTTCGGCCCCCCTTATTTAGGTATTTCAATTTAAAAGACCAAAATTCACTTTTGTCACAGAACAAGCAATGAAAAAATCGGTGGTAGTGCAGCGACCTGTTTAAAATATTTCTATTGGATATTAGTGGTGTATATGAACGCGAATGAACCGTACAAGTAAGAAAAAATAAATAAATAAAAAAAGATCAACAAGTTTCGCAGGAATTCCTCGGATGAAAAAGTTACTAGTTCACCTGGCGAGCCGATTCACTAGACGATACTATCGATACTTCGCCAGACGATAGCACTATCGTAGGTGCAATGCAAGTATAGATTAGGATGTTTCAAATTTTTTCAAGATATTATTATTATTATTTTGCCGCCCCTTCCGCCCCCAATACGGTACGCCACTGGTAAAAATATCAATAAATTTCATTTTGTCATCCCATACTCCTTGGATAAGGTGACCAGACATCTCGATTCTTAATTTGTCCTGTGTCCCTCAGCGTTTAAAAAAGTCCTAAGTTTTGGAAAGATTAAGTTTTTGTCAATTATGTGTCATAAACTTATGTCTTATGTTTAAGATTTGTAAAGATCATTTTGTATCACACGTATCAGTACCAAGATGTGCATGAGCATCGGAAATAAAGAATGCTGCACCGACAAAACTCTTTGTGTTCGTGGCAAAGACTGACAGAAAATGGTTTGGGATACGCGACGGAGCAGTGCGTGTTCACAGGCTGTTCAAACAAGCAAATATTTTGTTCTTTGCATGTTACATGCCACAGAGCTCTCGTCTGTTGCCACCTTAGAAACAAACAACTAGCAAGAGTAAGCACATCAGTTTGCATTGTTCTATTGCTAGCGGTAGGGCTGGAGTTCAATTTAGTTATGACAGTATTATATAAGAAAAAAATTACAATAATAAAGTGACATTCAAGGCAAATTCATAGGAAAAGTAATACAAGTTAGTATTATTATTATTACAGTAGAGCATCGATTATCCGACTCAATTGGGGACTCAGGTTGTCGGATAACCGAAAAAAATGAAAAAAAATACATTATTAGTATAGTATATTAGGCTGTGTACACACTAGGCGTTTTTAAACGCGCATTTATAGATTTTTCTTAAGGCTATGTACACACTAGGCGTTTTGCGTTGCGTTAAACGCGCGTTAGCAGCGTACACACCACGCGTTAGCTCAGCGTTAGACGAGCGTTTAGTGGAGCATACGCACTGGCTCAGTTTGGAAATGGACGTGAAAGTAATTGCTTATGTGTGCCTCCTCCATCGTCACTATAAAAGACGATGGCAGAGGCAAAGAGAAATTTGGGTGCACCCAATATTACGAGATAGACTGACACATGGAATGTTTGCGACGTTGTATCCAAAACTAAGACAAAATAAACCCAAGTTTTTAATTCTTTTAAAATATCTATAAAATCATTTGACAATGGTTGGTCTCTTTTAGATTTCATCAATAAATAGATCTTACAGATCATTATTTATTATTATTTTCACATTTTATGATCTAAGTTTCGATCTAATGTGCCCATGCAGTAATATACGCTACGTCAGTGGCGTAGCGTGGGTGTCAGCCGCCCGGGGCGGAGGAAATTTTCGCCCTCCCTTATTTAGGTATCTCAATTTAAAAGACTAAAATTCAGTTTCGTCACAGAATAATTAATGAAAAATTCCATGCTAGTGTTGTCACCTTATTAAAATCGCTGACCCGGACGGCAGGTGAGGTTTGTTCAAATAGAAGTTCCTGATTTATGCATATTTCATTTTGCAATGCGAAGAATAATGTGCAGTGCATGCCAATTCTAAATCGGTTACAGTTAGCGACTATGGAGACTTGGATAGGAGTAACGTAAGTGACCTAGCTGTATTGGATATTGGAGGTGTATATATATACGAATAAATCGTAGAAGCAAAAAAAAAACAAAAAGTCAACAGGTTGCACACGATATCCCCGGACGGCGAGTCGATTCCCGGACTATCCGGATGGATGGTAACACTATTCCGTGCTCATTTCAATTGGTCCGAGTCGTAGGTGAACGAAAATATGAAATAAAATGGTTCAATTTCTTACAAGATATTATTATTTATTGTGAAATTTTGCCATCCCCTTAAAAGTGCTGCCCCACTACGCTACGCTACTGTTATACGTCACTATGCGGATGGCCTAAACCGACGTCCCGACGAGACCATATTCTCACCCACCTGTTTCGTTTATGGAATAACTTCCGAATCCTCTTTTACATGCTTCGGATATCGCTGACTCACAATGAGAATCCAATACTTGCGCGTGTGCTACAGTTAATATTGAAGAGTAGATACAAGATTACTACCGGATGCGTAAGGAGTTGTCCATCCATAAGAAGTGTATCCCGTGAGGCAACAGAGTCGTTATCCCTTCGCCAAGACGAAAAACCATTTTTGAGGAATTACATTTGGGACATTCCCAGATCGTTCGAATGAAGGCTCTCGCGAGTGATGGCCAGGAGTAGACAGATGCATTGAGAATCATGTCATCGACAGTCCCTTCCAAGATAATCAAGGTGTTGCAGGAATTTTTTCTACCTACGGGCCTCCCGACTCAGTCATCTCTGAAAATGGTCGTCCGAGTTTCTGGGATTTCTAGAAAGAAATCAAATCTGGCAAGTTCTCGTTACCCCTTATATGCATCAAGTAACGCCCAAGCAGAGCGATATATCCAAACGACTAAGGACAAATTTTAAAAAATATATCAAAGAGTATTGGCACCAACGACTAGCGTCTTCCTGTTAGACGTCCGTGTTTATTAACAACTCCTCAACGATAGTGCTCGCGAGATCTCGTCCCGGGTTTTAAAATGTCTATCCCCGTTATTTTTAGTTTTAGTTTTGTTTTCCTTTTCTTGTTCTTTTTTCTGTGCGATCAACTGCTTTGTGATTTATGTCTATAACAATAACTTCAATAAAGTAATTTTTGAAGACATTTCTGGTATGTACAATTTGTCATCCTATCCTGCGCTATGAACGTGTAAGTTTTGCCGACGTTGAGGGGGAAAAAGTCTATCTCACGTCAGAATGAGCCTAAGGGAAACCGCGTATGTGGGCGGTGACGAAGGAGACAAATGATGTACAAGTGTTTTACAAGATAAAACCCGTTTATTTGTTCGAATTCATGCTTACATCGATAATGGACAATTCCAAAATCTCGGTGCTCCTGGGAACGGCGAAAGTTCGTGATCTCAGTCGCAGTTCGGGCGGACGAGAAGGATATCTGGACGAAGCAGAAGTTCGTTGTTATGTTGCGGCGTCCTCGGTGATCGGCGGATGCACAACACAATTTAAATCACCACTGTAGGCTTAATCCGGAGGAGACTCTTCTTCGACCTTGAAAGTTCCGATTTTTATAGTTTTTCCCGCACTATTCGCATTTCGGATTGGTCCCTCGTCCCATTCCTCGCTTCCCGATTGGTCTCTTCTTTGTTTCCAGGTGCAAGATGAAACTTTTCGGGTCGCGGGAAAGGTCCGATTCGAGGTGTCCATCCGATACCTCTTTGTCGACTCTGCTCGGTGACTGTTTATAAAATAATAACACCTGCACTCATAACTCAGACCGTTATTTACCATTTTTTGACGTCTAAGAATTTAACGATCATTTTCACCTTTCACCTATCAAAAATTCCTCTATTTTTTTGTTCGAAAAGGTTTATCTTGGCCAACATTTTATAGACACGTGAGTCAAAGATCTACCTGTTTATGAGCGCTCCTGTTAGAGTTTGTCTTCCGCTAAGACCTTAACAGATAGTTGACACATACTCGAACCGTCCCGAGTCGTTGTTTACATCTTGTGTCGCGCAAGAATTTCACGGTTTACTTGAGTTCGAACCTCGTCTGGGGACCCACAAACGGACGAATTATCGTTAGCATATCGAAACTGAAGTTAATGATAAAAGATCTTAACCCTAACACTTCCCTCCTTCCTCAACACATAACGCCATCCACTAAGACAGGAATAAGTCTAGCAGAATTACTATTGGGTCGGCAGCCAATGGCTTGTCTACACCGCCTTCATCCCGATTTGGATGCCGAAATGCGGTAAAAACAAGGAGGCAAAATCCTCCAAAACAAATCGATTCGTCCATTTCCCGAATCAAACCAGGTTTTTATCCATAACTACAGTACACGCGAAGATTCTACTTGAATTCCCAGAAAAATAACCCGTCGAACCTGTCCGGTCTCATATGTGGCCATGGACTTGAAAGGTCGTAGTTTCCATGGGCATCATGGCCAAATAGAAAGCGTCAAGTTCCACCAGAACCCCAGCGGGCCGACTCAACTCCATCAGACCGGGCACCTGAGCAGGCATAAAAAGTTTCAAATCAAGCGGTCTAGACGTAGCGTGCGACCCGAAAAATATTCAGACAATTATGTTATTAAAGAAGGCGTATCGTGTATGGGTCATAAGGGGAGCTCCAGGTAGGAGGATCAAAGAATACGAATTTTGCCGCCAAAAAAGAATGGAAACAGGCCAGCAATACCTGCACATGGGGTGCCATGTAATACCGGGTAGTATTATATACGTATTTTGCTATGCTCATGTAATTCTTTACTTTTAAGTGTGGTAAACACAGAGCTTTTTGTAAGAAGTATGTTTTTTTATTCGATATTTTATACTTTTCAATAAAAATTTTGTTTTATAAGCAAATGATGTATTATTCAATTATATATTTTTAATTGTTTACCTACTAGGCCAATTGAAATTGTTAACGAAATATTATAGTGTTCAAGTTATTGTTTATGTAAATAAATAACATATTGAATTTTGATCATATGAATACGTAATGAAAGATTGTACCTACATTAATGGAAAGTAGTTCTTGCTTTAATTAATACAGTAATACTTTAATTTGAAAGAAATATTTTTGCCACTTCCACGTATAAGTGAATCATATGCGCCTTTTCAACCAGTTTCCTAAAATACAAGTCCACAAAATTTATTTTTGTATGTAGCTATAACAATTCAAAAATATAAGAAAGTGATTTTTTATATTATTAATATAAATAGATAAATAAAATTTTCAGTAGATATACGGTAAAAATGTTTTTATTTGTACATTTTTATCGCTTTCGGAAAGAGAAGAGGCCATACATTTATAATAGTCTACGCCCTAGAGTCTAGGGCGTAGTCTCTAGGCCCTATGTAATTTCTCTCATCCCAGCTTCTTACAGTTAACTTCACTTATCTAATCAAACTCTCATGTGGCTTGAAGAACTCAGTTAATATTAACTTGTGATATGTACCGTTTCTCTCTACATATATATGCAGTTAACTGATATTATATCACTACAGTTTTAAATATGATTTACCAATTTATTTCATTTAAAACATTTAATGGTAAAAAGAATAATATTAAATTGTGAACTTATCGGGAGGACTTTCTCTGGTAAACTGGCCCTATTCAGGTGTTACAAACTTGAAGGAAACCCGGAAAACCCACGTAAACAGCTCGGCCAAGCACAACCAACGACCAACTAACAGTGTTTTAGTGGTTTTACCCACTCGACTACTGGTGGGCGAAGTTTTAATGGAAATATCTAGAAAAAAAATGTAATTAAACGGTCAAAAATGTAACATAAAACGTAAAGCTTCTGGAGTAATAAAATATTGTTTAAACGAAACTATTCCGTTTGTTTTATATCAAACATTTTTGACTATGAGCATTTATATTTAATAAAATATTGAGAAAATGATGATCTATGTAACCTTGTTAAATTCTTGTATTTTTGAAAATCATTAGTTTAAATGCGCAATATTCAAAATTCCTAAAACAGAACTGAAATTTTTGTAAAAGTGAAATACTCAATCATAAGTGAATAATCCAATAATCGCAATTAATTCTTTACAATGATAAAGTTGTAAATCTGCGATCCACACTAAAAGCTATTGAAACGGCTCTCTAGTGCCAATTAAAAAGTAGATCCCAACTGAATTCAAAAATTACATTTTTTCGATCAAATGTTATCATGAAACTATTTTTATTACCTCATTTCCTTAACTCTCTATTGAATATAAATTGTAATTTATATCATATTACGTTAAATTTAATCTTAAGAATTAAAAACAACAATCTATAGAAATACCCGATAAATGTAGAACAAACGTCTCACTTTGTTGAGAATATCTGAAATTAACAATAGTGATGGCTACAATAATAGTAAATATTTCATATGAAACCATACTTTGTCTATTGTTATCACTTTTTGTTACGAATATAAGGTTTCAATACGACATTTTATTCGAACTTAACTCTACGCGTGTTACGCAGGCAGAGTTTTACATAATACAATTAGTAGGAAAGTTTTAATGTTTCGTACACCGCCATTGTTAGGCTTAATGGCCGAACGGTTAAGGCAACAGCCTACCTCTCTGGGGATTCCAGGAGAGAATTGAACGAATACAGAAACCACAGGAATTTTTCGGGATGATCCTTCTGATTTATCGGGCCCGTATCTATTTTTTTGTTTGTTTGTTAAGTTATGGCAACGCAACACTTGGGCGATCTGCCTAGGGGATGCCTTCCGGGAGGTCTTTTTAATTTAAGGGAAACTGCCCCTATTTAGGCGTCACAGACGTGGAGAAAACCCGGAAAACTTTACGTGGTCAGCCCGTCCGAGCGCGGTGAGAACCTACGATCGAACTCCCAGTGTTCAGGGTACGAAGACCGCTTGGCCACTGGTGGGGGTCCCGTATCTGACCTTAGGCTGCCCCATTGTGAACTTGGTCGAACTAATAACAGGCTTGCTAAGAAAAGGCTCTCTTAGTGCCACAGGACGGAAAGAGTGTAACAAAAAAGAAACAAAGTTACATTGGACAATAGCATTTGCTCGTAATTTGAATACTAAAGTACTGTATATAACAGACATGGGCAAATGCTGCTCCGAGAGCCGCATGCGGCTCTTTTTGAATTACATGCGGCTCTTGCTAAAAGTGTTAATTTCTGCTTTTTATTATTATTTTTACAATTTTATTTCCACAATTTTGTGAAAATATGTTTATTAAAAAAATTCAATATTTGTTTTATATTATATTTATATTATACTAGCTGCAAGGACCCGCTTCGCTGGGTTTTTAAAAAGTAACGATAGTGAAGATTAAGATAATTACATTATAGCCAATCTTACCCGTTTTCACAGAATGCAAGAATTAGGTCCCCCGTTTCCAGACTAATTAGAGACCTGGTCCCTATTCTATTTCTGAACGTCTCCTGTTCACTTCCAGTCAAACGAACTATTTTCAATGTTTCTGGAACGTTTACAATCGTTCCATAATCGAACCAATATTCGAATTTTATGTTCGAATTCAAATTCGAATATTGTTCGAATTAAATTCGAACAAAACATTCGAAATAGAAAACCACTTTCAATCACTTTCAGCCCCATATCTCCCGCACCCTTATAGCTATCGAGACGCAACCCCCATAGTGCACGAATGGAGACTTGGGGCTACTACCACATATAAACTCCATTCACGTGCGATGTGTAGTTTTGGCGGAAAAGTGAAATATAGGGACACACACGTCCATTTATATATATATATATAGATAATAAAAACGCGGTACAGAATAAAAAAGTACAGAACTGCGGCTCTCATGCATTTTGCAAAACCTACATCTCGGCTCCCACTAAACTTTTGCTTGCCCACCCCTGGTATACAACATCCCTAACATAGTGTCCACAGAGCAGAAAGAGACGGACGGCCGTATGCCGAGCATTCAAGATGTCAGTCTACCGCTCTAGGAACACGGAATCGAATCCTAAGGAGTCGAAAAATCCCCAAGAATTTTTCGGAAGGTGGTCCATCCAAATATGTTGGGCCCGTCCCTACCTCTCGGTCGCCCCATTGTGGCCCTGGCCAAACCCATAATGGGCTGATTAAAAAAAAGCCCTCTTAGTGCCCACAGCACGGAAAGAATTAAAAATAAAAATAAAAATAAAGCGGAAAGAGATAAGGGAAAAAGATGTGCACAAGAAACCTACATATAAAGTTTTAATGTAGGTTTCTTTTAAAAATTATTGTATTTACCTTTACTATTTTTAAATAAAATATTTTATTAAATATATATTTTTTATTTTTTTGCATTTTTTATATGACATTTTCCCGCGTTCTAAACTCTGCGACAATTTTATAGCCCAATCGTCGTCATCTGGCAGTAAACAAATTTAAAAACGAAAATGGCGGACTTTGAACGTGTTCCTGTCGTCAACGTGAACGTAAAAAACCTAAATTTTCTCTATCCGAGTATTGTGCTAGCCATTAAAAATTCCACTTTCATATCTATCGATTTGGTAAATATTTAATTATATACTTACAGCAATTAATATTATAATACAAGCCAACGTAATTAATTTATATTCATTTTATTATCTCCAAATTATAAAGTAATTCCTGTGGATATTGTGAAAATTATTTTTAATAGTAATAAGTTATTAAAAAGCTACGATTCCAGTTAGTACAATTGCAGAAGTGAATGACACTGCTGGAACCTTAACAGAGCTGCAGAGAGTGGCCGCAGGAGCAAAAAGTCAAAGAACCATACCTCTATATGTGGCCTTTCCAAGATATTGCCCCCCCAAAATCGCCCTACTTTCAGAGAGCGATCGGGAGTCTATGCTAGTTTTGAGGAGCCCACTTGACTGTGGAGTATTTAATGTTATATAATTTTAGGGGAGTTCTGCCCAACATTCTGCTCCCACGACGTGCAGAATGTTGGGTTAGGCTTGCTGTTGCTCACCTTGACTGATGCAGAGCGTGCAGAATAGGCAGTAGTACTGGTTTGAGGTGAAAACTGTTTAAAGTCAGAAGTTAATGCATTTATTATTTGTTGTAGACACCGATCACTGGCCTGTATGTAACATAATTTTCTTGTAAGCGTGACATTCCTGAGCAAGATGGCAACTGGAACTACCACCATTGGATTTCTATATTTGGAGGCTAATATCTTGGAAAGGGTCAGATTTTTCTTTATTTTTTACCAATAAATATTGTTATAATGGCTGACTGTCATGCTGGGCTGTCTGTTAAACACACAATAGGCTTAGCAGAACATGCAGCATTACTCCCTGTAGCACCTAGGAGTAGGTTGTAGGCTTTTGGAGGTGAGTTCAATGATCTGAAATAGAATGGCATGATTTTCAAATGATTTGGTTCATATGTTTGGCTGCCTACTGATTGGTGGAGACTGTTCCAGTATAAACTTGTTTATCTGCTGATGTTTAAGGTGGATGGAGGTATACTTTCTATGCATTAGGGAAAGTGTCATTGTCTTTAAAGTTGATGACCTTTTTCAAAACTGCCTTGTATATCTCCATTGGTTCAAGATATCACAGTTATGCTCTATTAGATGTTCGACAGAGAATCCTGTTCCTGTTGGTTCAAATCAAACAGTTTTCTTTCAAGGCAGATGGGAGATTTAAGTATAGCATACCATCTTCTAGAATTGTGGATAGCTTTACAAAGACATAGTTTATGTACCAGATTGATTAACAAAGCACATTCTGTTGGAAGTTGGGTTTCATATATAGAGAAAGGAAAAATGCCTAAGGTATAGTTGTAAAAACTTCAACTTAGCATTGATGCAGAAAAGATGTATAAGTTTACAATATTGTTTGGCTGGCATAGCCATAATCCAAAGGATGTCTTCTAGATACTGCTTAATATTGCACTAAGAAACTTAACTCAATGTGTGCTTTATTAATCAACCAGATATGTAAACTATGCCTTAGTAATCTGCAATACTAGGACAAAATGGTATGCTATACTTAAATCTCTAATCTGCCTTGAAGACCAATTATTCAACATAGACCAACAACTCCTCTCCAATATAAATGTAGGAGTTGTATCTTTGGTTGATTCTCTCAGGTACTGCTGACTTGATATTTCAAAGTTTACTGCTTGTAAGCAATGTTTTTAATTGATCCAGCCTGTATTATTTAATAGCTTTAAAAAGTAAACATTTTTTTGATTCACTAACACAAGATGTGTTTTTATTTCAACACTTGGTGGTATTCCATCTTTATTTAGTTAAAGTGACATGCATATTACTTAATGTGATGACTTACTGTGAGAGTTGTTCTTGGTAAATTTTCTTGATGGCTTCCTTTGGTGATGTTTGCTTTGATGAAATTTGCCATTTCTATGTAATAATTTGTTTTAAATCTACTTGTGTTAATGAATCAAAGAAATTAAGACAACACGGTTTCAGAAGATTTAAAAGGGTAAAAATGTTAAAAAATAACCCTTACTTTTAACCTTCTAACCAGAGTGGTTGTGTTATATGTCAGCTAAAAGTAAAAATGTTTGCTATGCCATTATAACAATAATTTTTATAATATTTTCTTACTTTTTCAACAGAAATATATAACAATACTAGCAGATATTATAAATGTATAACATTTCCCCCATGGGGGAAATTTTCGAAAAATCCCTGTTTAGTGTATATTCTGTTGACATACCCTATTAAAACGTAATCAAAAACGCAAAAAACCGCATCTAAAATAGTATAAATAGAAGCAGAGTTCTTTACAGTAAGCCTTAATCCTGTCCATCTCCCCTCAGTGGGGAATTTCGACAAGTATATTATATAAAAACATGTCTGTATTCGAATCCAGCGTTGTCAAAATTTCAAAGGAATTGGTAGGAACAAACAAGCATTACATTTTTATTTATATAGATAGATAGATGATCTGCTTTAGTTCATCCCCTCAGAAAAGCATAATGCCTCACAGAAAAGAAAACTTAGGTTGTCGCACTCGTAGCGCCATCTGTTGGACATAAAAGCTTTAATCCTAGATGATATTTTTTTAATTTATATGAATGTTTAACGAAATAATATACAGCCTATGTCTACCCTGAAGTTCCATTCTAAATATTGGTGAAAGAATTTTTGAAATCGGATGAGTAGTTTCAGAGATTACCCGCTACATACAAACTTCGAACATTACCTCTTTATAATAATAGTATAGATAATGTATTATCATTTTTATTATAGTTTAACATAATATAAAAAATATATTATATAGAGGTGCTGAATTTTCTGATCTATTTTCAAATTTATATTATTTTAGGAATTAAGTGGAATTGGGAATAGACATGAAATTAATTGTAGGTAAGAACTAAGTTTTCTTTTTTGATAAAAAAAAATATAATTTTACTTTAATTACTTTAAACTCTCTATTTTAAGATTTTATCAAAGTATTTAATATTGCTTTAATCTTCTCTGTACATTGGGCATTGGCTTTTGCCAGACAAGTAAACAGAAGCCAGATCTGCTCATTAACATATCTAAACTAATCATACACTTAGACTTGTACATGCGTTATACTAAAGTCAACTCATTACTAAATATATTGTCATGGTATTCATTCACTAAAATCATCTACTCTATAAGTAACATGTGACACACAGCATTTACTCAAATTATTGAGTAAATTTCTTGAAACTAAATACTCTAAAAGAAATTCTTCCAGAGTAACCAGGAGTTTAAAAGGAAGTAAAAAAATTCAGAAATTTCCTTACTTAATCATTCTTTTTTCTAATATATATATGTTACTGTGAAAGACCAATATCTGGCAAATGTCAACATTCTCCAGTGAATGTCAGCATTCACACAGTTATTTTTTGTATGTACGAAATATTTGCTAAATATCATTATTTCTCACTTACACCGGCAAATGTCGACATTCAGCATGCACTGATGGTGAATGTTGAATAAAAATATTTTTATTACGTTAAGACAAAAATGCAACTTTTTAATATGTCAGAATAGGAGAAAGCTTAAGTAACAGCAAATGTAAATAAACTGTTGAACCTAAAACAAACAGTACATTCTTAATCAGAAAAGAAAAATAATACACAATAGTAAACTTACACATATATTATGTGATTAATGTTATACAATCTTATTTATTGCAACAAAAACTGTTATGACACTATGAATTTCACAAGAGTCCCTTGCTTTTACAACTGAATTTATTTGTGGAACACTCTTTTTGCAATGACAGCGTGCCTTGCCCTCCACTTTTTGAATTAGAATCTGCTTCTCTCAGTGATATTTCTTGAGAAGAAATCTCATCTATGGAAAATAACTTTTCTTTACAAATTATGAACTGATTGCAGGTATAAAGCTGCTTGAGGGTACCTTTTTTGTTTGCTAATTTATAAAAGTCGGAGTCATCTATTCCAACAACAACTGCCAACACATTTTGGGCATCTGTATGGCCATAGTTGACATCAGGGACTTGTGTTCGTACAGTATCACCAATTTGAGCAGGAGGAAATTTTCTTTTTGAGGTTTGTAACATTTTTATTGCTTGCAGTAGAAAATTCATTCGCGGCCGCTCTTTTTATAGAAATAGTGTTGCTCAGTCAGGGCTTGACATGAAGACGTGGTGGATTGCAGCTCCTCTTCAATATTTTCATTTGGAATATGGCATTCGTTATGGCCACTACTCAAATTTCCTTCAAAAGTATTAACAATTTCTTCAAGCTGTTCTTCAGTTTCAATATTTGCATTTTGTTCAGGGCTGTGGAGTCGCATAAAAATCTACTGACTCCAACTTTTCCTTACCATCCGACTCTGACTCCGACCAGGGGCAGACTTGTTACCGAAAGAGACCCGGAAATTCTGATGTCATCACGTGACCTCAGAATAAAAGATTCAATAAATAGAGTTCTAATAAAGATAGAACATAGAAACTTTTTATTCCAAAGCTCCTCTAAGTAATATATATAAGTAATAATAAGACTCCTCTAAGTAATATATAAATATGTATTTGATAATTTTTATTACTCCGGCTGTTATATATAATAGAGGGAAAGTGTAGCACTTGGTCAAAAAATGACCCCTCCCAAATTTTTACATTTTTGGATTCGGGACACCTTTAAATTTCGAGTTATACAAAAGATTTGAGATTTTTTCTATATGTGTGAATGTTAGATTGTGTGTGGGGGGCATGATTTTGTTCACCCTGTTTGAAGCCTAATAATTTCTGTGGTCAAAGTGGTCAGAATCGGAGTCAGATTGTTCAACACAGGAGGTAGTTATTAAGCGTCAAAGTGGTTGAACTAAATCGTGTCCCCATACACATTCTAATATCTTAGGCGAGAACATCTTAACAGGTCTTACTGTACTATTATAAAATGACAAAAAAAGCTTACTTTGAGGGTAGAGACAAGTTTTATTTTATTTTTTTAAATTTTGAATGCTAATAATGAGTAAAATATTCATTAAGAGAGATGACAACATGACCCCTTTTATGTCTTCACCCTGTCGACCTTTAATTAAGAACCAAAATTTAATAGTATTAATGCCCCTTTATATGCAAGCTACAGTGCCACATTTCGTTTCTTAAACTTTACCCATTCTGAGATATTGTTTAATATCTCAGAACAGAAAATAAAGAAATTAAACAAATTAGACGCCAACAAACAAACACAATTTTTCCTCTTTTTATTGACTTTTTTGAGGGGTTTGGGAGGTCTCCAAATGTGTAGATTTGCAAATAAACTTGGGAGGGTTAAATTTGACACGATTCTAATACTTTTCCATTTTATATACATAACAAGTTGGTAAGTAAAAAGGAGTCAGAGTCAGTGGATTTTTTGACGACTCCGACTCCGGCTAAAACACCAAAACTCCATGACTCCGACTCCACAGCCTTGGTTTTGTTTGCCAGGCAAAGATGATGATTCTATGCCTCTTTTTGGTTTAATGCCAAACAGGGCTTCATAAGGACTTTGGCATATTTCTTCGTGATATGTAGTGTTCTTGGCAAATTGTACAAAGGACAAACCATCTGACCATTTATTTGTATCATTATTGTTCATCCATGCAGTTAACATATTCTGTATATCCTGATTGGCCCTTTCAACTGAGCCTTGTGTTTGACTATGATGAGGCTTTCCATGAACTATCTTAACATCTTTCCACATAGCACATTGTTCGGATATGACTCGATTACATAATTCTCTACCATTATCTGAATGCAATATAGCTGGGGCACCAAATGTTAAAAATATTTGAAGAAGCTGTCTTAGTTTTCAAAGGTAGTAACTGGACAAATTTCATTAAATGATCTTGATACACCATTATGAACTTATATTTGCCATCCCTGTGTCTATCAGATCAACTTGACATCTTGAGTTTAAGTCATTGGTTTCACAACAATAACTTTTTTATGTGCACTATGTTTCATTGTTTACATAAATTTAAATACAACAATACAACTTCATATGTAATATTTTTGTATTTAAGTTGCAATTCTTTAAGCATATGTGTTCTTCCTCCATGGCCTGTTCTGCTGTGAGTTTCAGATAGTATACTGAACAATTTATCATTGGCAACATAATACTGTATATTCGTTTCTCCTGGTTTTAATGGTACAATTAATTAATTTCTCTTCATTATTAATTTTTAAAATGTCAAAATGTTTTAATCATCTATAATCCAAAGGTGTGCTGCACTTAGTTTTAGCAGAAATCACTTCAGAAAGTATTTTAGATTACTTTTCTTGAGAAAAATAAAAACAATTGTCTTCTCATTTACTTGCAATTAATGCACGTAACTTTTCAAAAAAAAATTCTTGGTTCACTTCAGTATTCATTCAATGTAAATTAGGGTATCGGATAAAAACATAAAATTTAAAAAAATGTTGCATGCACCAGTAAACCTTGCATAAAACTGACAAACAGCAGTGTTCCAGAGTATAACAAATAGATACCACATGATTTCAATTGCGGCAGAACAAAGGATTTGGCAACAGACTGTTGCCTTTCTGTCGACATCAGCTTCTCGGGTGTTGTTTCAACCTCCACCAAAGCTTATCTGTGATTGTTGACATACACCAGCGATTGTTCAAATGTATAATAATATAACCAAATATTCAATCTTTCACCAACATATTTTGTATGTGTTGACTTTCATTGGAGAATATCGACATTATCTAATTTTGGTCTTTCACAGTAACATATATATATATATATTATATATATATGTTATTGACTTTATTGTATGCAGTTTATTTTAGTAAATACAATTTCAGTCATATTCCATTTACTGAAATTGTTTTCAATGTTGTTTGTTAATACAATAGAGCGTCGTTTATCCAAAAGCCACTCATTCAAAACGTCGGTTAACCGAAAGCATTCCAATCAGACTGTGTTGTGCTGAATCGAAGGTTTTTGATACTAGATTAACTCCCAAAATATAATTTTTTTGTTTTTATATTTTTCAATATATTTATTTTGTTTGTACAAAATAAAGAAATAATATTTAATGATACAATAGCCACAATTATTATTTTAAAATATTTACATTAGGCTTAACATCAATGAAAATTCAACACGAAGCGACACACAACAGAAAAAAATTTCAATGTGGGATAGGTTAATATATTTTTTCGTACATAATCAGTTATCTAAACAACCTCAGTCCCCAATTGATTCGGATAAACAACGCTCTACTGTAATTTTTTGTGTGTAAGATTTAGTTAAAATAATATATTATCAGGATTTTGATGAAATATACAAAAATTGAAAAGAAAAATCTTTATAATTTAAAAAAAATTACTTTATGAAGAACAAACATTTTGAATTAGCTATACTGTTTAAAGTCAAGTTCAATTGTCTGGAATAAGAATTATTTAAAATATAAAAAGTCATAGAATGTAATCGCACAGTAAGAATATGATAAATATATAATCATTAATATAAATATAATTTAACAAGTAATAATTAATTAACAAGGTGAAGAATAAATATAAAAATTAACAAAAAAACAAAGAGGATAAAATAAGAAAAGTAAATATCAACTATAAAATGAAGAAATAAAATGAAATATCTAACATTAAAAGTGCCTCCATCATGGCAGTTGATACAGTCTCTCCTTTAATCATAAATTTCCAGCATTTTTCTGATATTGGCAAAATTAAAATTTTTAATGTGCTTAATAATTGTTGCATGATTCATAAAATAGTTTTCCTTGAATGAATGCAAATGTTGACAATATTGTAAAAAAAATTTTCTGTTTTGTATACAGTATTCTTTAATGTACATTGACAATAATCTGCAGGTATAATTATTATTCTATAATCTGATGATGGTCATTTAAAATGGCTGAAAATATTTGTTCTGTATAAAGTAACTTTTGTTGAACTATAAAGATTTTCATTTTAAAGTGTAATATATTTACATGTTGGAAAAGTTTGAATGTCCAGAGTGAGTTAAATTCTCACTGCAGACATTTGATTTTGTATTCGTAACCTGACACAGGCCCCTGAATGTGGCTGAAAATGTTTATTATATAGTTACTATTGGAAAGTGTGAGAAATGTGTGGTTTTTCTATGTTGAATTAGAAATAATAGTTAATTTTGTAAATTTAGTTAATTCAATTTATTTTTAAATTTAGCTCAATTGAGGACAGATATAAAGCATTATCTGAAGTTGCTAAAACACGTGCTATTATTTCTTTTGGCATATCCTGTTTTAAATTACAATCAAACTATCCCAATTCTAAGAACTGTCTTGGCATTAAGTAAGTAAATTTTCTTAATACTGAAATATATTTTAAAATATACAGTAGAGCATCGATTATCTGACCCCCGATTAACCATCACATCGGTTAACTGACCGTTCTAGTTGGCAAATTTCAAATGTCCGCTAGTGATGTGGCACTACAATATTTGGCTGTGTCTTGGCTACTTTAATATTATTTTTGTTAAACTTTTGTGTGTTTTAGCTGGCTCAACCATTAAAGGGCAGCCAGTATTTAAACGAGACTTAATTTTCTAATTATGAATGGTTGTTTTGTGAGCAATAAAATAATTTTAAAATAATTTTTAACGATATGATAGCGACAATTATTATTTTTAAAAAAATTTGTTAGGCTTAACATCGATGAAAATTCAATGCGAAGTTGGTTAATAGCGATATACTAATATACTAATTACATGGGATATACTAATATACTATACTAATAATGTATTTTTTTCGGTTATCCTATTTTTCAGTTATCCGACCAACCTGAGTCCCCAATTGAGTCGGATAATCAATGCTCTACTGTATTTACTGTATTATAAATTACATTTTAAGATACCAATTTTCAAAATAATTTTTTGTGTATGTTTAACTTAGAACTTGGCACCATAATTAAATGAATAATATCATGACTGCTAATTGAGGAAACCAAATTATTTTTAATACACAGTTTAACACTATACAATAATGAGTCTTTTGATGTCTTTTCTCACACCTCAGGAACACAGGTGTTGAACACAAAAAATTTTATATACAGTCGACCCCCCTATAAGATAGAGATACATTCCATTCTCTAGGAATCCGATTTCTTACGAATCCTTCCAATCACAACCCGACACGTGTCAAGTTTACGGACTACGGCTGTTTGAAAGATTTTCTTCCATAAAATTAATCGATTCTAGACTAATCCGACTCAACATTTCCAAAATACGTATATATTTTTTGGGAATAATCCGTATAAACTACGCTATAAACAAAAAATTGTAGGATTACTTACCGAGTGTCACCATTCGA
>NW_019384610.1:202694-256251 GCF_000671375.1 Centruroides sculpturatus | reverse complement strand
AAAGGGGGGATACCTAGATCGGTAAAATACGCGAATTTCTTCCTACAACTTCGGTTGTTGTTCGGGGTACAGTTAAGGTTTTAACGAAGTTCGAGCGAATACATAATTAGCAAAAAAAAGTTGAAATAAAGTGATTAAACAAAAATTATTACAAATATCGTAAATAACAAATGCATATATAGAGATATTTTTTGAAAGGGGGAAATGGTCTTCACAATTTGAAATGGATCGAACACACAGTGCTCGAACGCTCGTGTAAACGCGCGCCATCTATCGTAGGATAAATGTACTTCGCGAGAGGGTATTAAAAAACTTTCCAAAGTTTTATGGCAATCGTACTATGCCACAAACCTTTGCTGGAGTATATTAAACAACTTCCCAAAGTTTCATGGCAATCGGATAAACGGTGTTGTAATGCATGAAGGACACACACATTCATTTCTATATATATAGATAACTATTAATATTTAGCTTTTTGTTACTTTGATAATCAAGATAATTTGGATATTTATCTGATTATCAGTCAGTTTATAACTTTTTAAAGCAGTGCTAATCATATCTAAATTGTAATGTTTTATATTTATAATGAATTATAACCTTAACTTTATCATAATATATAAAATTTCATGAAAATTTGCATGATTAAGAACCAAATTTTTACTTATGTTGCTTGAATTATACCCTCAAATTGTTTTTCTACCATTACATCATATATTAATGTCATATTTTTTGTTGTTTAAAAGTAAATGACTATTTATTTATTATTATATTATAATGTTCATAATTGTATATATCTAACTGCTTCTGATATCAAAATTTTAGTAGCATTACTAAAATTCCTGAGGTTTGTATCATATATCTGTTTTGGTAGATTTAACCTCTTATAGAAAATAGTATATATAAATTCATAATAATTTAATAAATTGAAAATGCATTATAATTTTAACTGTTTAAAGTTTTGAATATTCTCTTTATTCATTTCATAAATTTACAATGTTTAAAATTAATATCTTAAATTTTAAAACTTCTGTTGTAAAGTAATAATAATAAAAATATATATATGATATAATCAAAGTTTCTCTATTCAGAGCACTGTATTGCTATAACCAATAAGTGGATTGATAACAAAATTTGTGTACAGATTATGCAAAGGATGTAGAAAAGGATTTTCAAAAAAAAATTTATTTAAAAAAATTCAGCTAGAGTGTTTTCTACAGGAAAATACACAAAACAAAATACACAGTAAGTAGTGAAGACCAACCCTTAAAGTGATCTTTTAATTTGTTATTTTAAACATTATGAATAAAGTCAGTGAAAACAATGACATTGATCTGAATCTGTGTGATTTCTGATTGTGGGATCATTTAAAGAATATGATTTATCATGGAAATGTAACTTTGACAGTCTTAAGGATTGTATTACACTGCATGTACAAAGCAACACTGGAGAGCAGTTGTTGCCAGCTGCAGAACACATTGTTTATGGCCTCCAAATTTAACATCTGAACAATGGGACATACATTGAGCAAAATTCCTTACAATAGTAAACAGCTTCTGCATAAGGCCTATCCCTTACAGAACAAATAAATTTGTTTTCATTGTGTTTTTATTGTTTTGATTTATGTGTTTTCATGTAAAGCATCTCCTAGCAGAAGTTTTTAAACTAAATTTTTGTCAACTTAAATTTTTTTTGTTAACTAAATTTTTTTTTTTTTTCCTAAATTTTTGTCTTGCAAAATCCTTTTCCACATCCTTTGCAAAGTCTATACAACTTTTGGTGTCAACCCACTTATTGGTTATAGTTACGAGTGCTCTGAATAAGGAAACTTTAATTAGAGACACACTTCAAATATAAATTTTTAACAGTATTTTGTTTTAATTCATATTTTAATGTGTTGAATATCTTATTTGATAGGTTTTTAGTACAGACATATAATATAGTGGTCCTTTGTAATGAAAATTACATTGTAGAACCAAATTCCTTACAATTTTTAATTCAACACGGATTTGACTTTAATTATCAATACGAATTTGGACTGACATATTATCGAGGAAATGATAAGGTAAAATTATAAAAATAATAATTATTATTTATTGTTTTATCCAGTTCCTGATTCCTGATTTATAGTTTACTGAATTATGTACACAATCCAATTCCAATTTTGATAATTAATTGTAAGTTCTTTCCATGCAAATTTTTATCATTTTTTTTATATCAGAAATGCAGAATTAACATGAATTAAAGAATAGTAAGCAAGTAAAAAAATTTCATTCCTCATGTAATTAATTGTAAAATTATCAGTGTGCACTAATACTATAAATTAAAAATGTTCATCTGTATTTACTATACATTTCTTTACATCTTTAAAAAATTGAATATAATCATGTTAATATATTCTCTGTTTAATGATAGATTCAAGATATCCTCTTTCTTCAATAATTTTTTTTAACTTTTTCTGACCTGTGAGCCCTAAGAGGGCCTTTTTGTTGACTAATCATGGACACCTTAATCATCTGGCCATCCTGTTTAACAGTAACTAGCAGACCCTGCCACGCGTTGTTGTGGATCAAAATATATCTATTATAAATTTATAACACTTCCCTTATGGGGGGGAATTTTTAGAAAAATTTCTTCTTAGTGTACATTCTCTTGACATACCCTATTAAAACGCAATCAAAAACGCAAAAACCCGCATCTAAAATAGTATAAATAGAAGCAGAGTTCTTTACCGTAAGCCTTAATCCTAACCATCTCCCTTCAATGGGGTTGAATTTTGACGTGTATATTATATAAAAACACATGCGTATTCAAATGCAGCGTTGTGTCAAAATTTCAAAGGAATTGGTAGGAACAAACGAACATTACATTTTTATTTATATAGATAGATAGAAGATGATCTGCTTTAGTTCATTTTCACAGAAAAGCATAATGCCTCACAGAAAAGCAAACTTAGGGCGTCGTACTTGTAGCACCATCTGTTGGACATAAAAGCCTTAACCTAGATTATATATTTTAATTTATATGAATGTTTAACGGAATAATATACAGCCTATGTCCACCCTGAAGTTCCATTCTAAATATTGGTGAAAGAGTTTTTGAAATCGGATGAGTAGTTTCGGAGATTACCTGCTGTATACAAACTTACATACAAACATTACCTCTTTATAATATTAGTATAGATTATGCTATGGTGAAATGAATTTGAATGTTTACTTTATTGAATTGAAGTTTGTATAAGTAAAATAACATTTTAAATTCTGCAAAATAAATTTATTTATTATTTTATTTTTTTTTAGTTTGAACTAAAAATACAAATTATGAAAATATTATATTACTGGGATATGCTTCCACTTTAAAAAACTTTCTATTTATTTAAATGCTACAAATTTCATTAATACAATATTTTGTTTTCATGCAAAATGATTGTCTTTAAAAAATCTAGCAGTGAGTTGCATAAATTTCCTGGCAAAAAATATTTAAGAAACACATAGCAAAGTTTAAAATTGTGTGTGGTGTCATCTGTTACAAGGTGTTACTAAAAATAACTTTTATATTATTAATTATAATAAAAAAGGCAAAAGGCTTAATCTTGAGGGTAGAGATGAGTGTTTAAAAATGTTGTAAATGCCACTAACGATTAAAATTTTCATTAAGTTCAACCTTACTCAAGATATGATACATCACCTCTCAAACTTTGTCCACCAAAATATAATAGCATCAATGCCCCTTATATACAAGTTAACATGCAGATTTGTTTCTTAACCTTTATTGCATCCTGAGATATTAAATGAAATAGATGCCAACACACACATATATCCACAGTTTTTTTTCTTCAGAGGGTGTCAAACATTTAGATTTGCAAAACTTTGGAGGGTCAAATTTCATATGATTTCAATATTTGCTGCATTATATACATAACTGCCAGGAAGATAAAAATTAAGAAATCTTATTAGGAGAAAACATAAAGCAATAATTTGAAATTTTTTGCTTTCTTTCATCTGTTTGCAGTAATGAATTCATAAATGGTATTCATTTATGAATTTATTAGAAACATTTTGTACAGAAATTTATATAATGAAAAATTATGTTGTGAATTCTTAACATCGAGCTGGATATTTATATATTTATTTCTTATTTCATTTTTTCAAATTTTATATTTTCTTAAAAATAATTGTCTTAAATATTTATAGGATGAATCAAGTATAGACACACCCAGTCTTCGCAACCTTCTAAATGAAATAGCAATAGCAAAGCATCCCATTATACTTCATAATGGTCTCGTAGATATAATATTTCTCTATCAGAACTTGTATTGTGAACTTCCTTCATCATTTTCATCGTTTTTGGCAGATTTGTCAGAACTTTTTTCATCTGGTATATACGATACAAAATATATCAGTGAGTTTCAAGCTAGATTGCCTGCATCATATCTTCAATATATATTTCGCAAAAAGTGATTATTTAATTTAATTACTAGTATCTTATAATTTATACGTAATTTTTTTGGTAAAATATACAGTAGAGCGTCGATTTTCCGAAAGTCAATCATCCGAAAGATTTCCAGTCGGCAAATTTAAATTTTCGCTAGTGCTGTGGAGCTTCAATCTTTGTCTATGTCTTGGGCTACTCAAACATTTTACGTTTTTGATACTAAATTAACATCTGAAGTATAATTTTTTATTGTTTTTATATTTTTCAATAAATTTATTTTGTTTGTACAAAATAAAAAAATAATTTTTAACGATACAATAGTCTTTGTTAGGCTTAACATTGATGAAAATTCAACGCGAAGCGACAAGCAACGGAGAAAAATTTTGACATCGGATACGTTAAACTATTTTTTCGTACATAAATCGGTTATCCGAAATATCAGTTATACGAACAACCCCATTCCCCAATTGATTCGGAAAATCGACGCTCTACTGTATTCTGAAATAATTTAAAATGTAATGTGCTTTAAGATATCAATATTTTAATCATATTAAAAAAGTAATTGTTTTTTTCAGACAGAGAGAAAATGCAAATAAGATGAAAAATGAAAAACATTATGTTGCAATTGAATTTGTATCATATAAGGATTTGAGTGATATTGAATATGTTATGTGTCATTTGAGAGATATTCCAGAAAAAAGAAATTCTGTAACAGTGTGCAAAAATTATGCAGTAAGTATATTATTTATTATATGCAGGTTTGCAACACTTAACAATATTTTGCTTAATGAAGAACTACATATATATTGGAGGTAAGCTCCAAAATTTGTAGCTGCTTGGTCCTTTTCTATGTTTAAATACATAAACATTTATCATTGTATTCCACTTGAATGGCTTGGATGCAAAAAGTGATAAGCCACACAGAAAAATTTATGAAATAGCACATTTAAATCTTTAAACATATCAATTTCAGGATATGTTTATAGATTTAAATATGATATTTTTTAACTTCTTTGCAGTATGAATAAGTGCACTAAAAAAAATCCAGAAATGAGTTGCTTACCTTTTTCAACAACATTTAAAACTGTGTGGTGCCATCTGTTATGATATTTTATTTTTAAACATTTTTATATTTTTAATTCTTATAAAATAGCAAAATCTTTATTTTGAAGGTATGGATAGTTTTCATAAAAACTTGTGAATACTAATATGAGTAAAATCATCATTAAGTTCCTACTTGAGATATGACGACTCTTCTTTATCTCCCGACCCCATCGATCTTCAACCACCAAAATTTAATAGTATCAATTCCACTAAAACAGAAACCTCCCTGCAAAATTTCAGAAATTTTTGACCAAAAGCACAGGAGTTATTAATTAATATATCATCATTTATTTTCAGTGCAATTATAAAATATTTTTTATATTTAAAAAAATTCAGATATGAAAATTGTCCAGCAATTTAAATATCTTATTGACATCAGATTTTGATTAAATTTTAATTTAATTTTGAATACAGTGGAATCCTATTTATCTGGCTCAAACGGGACGGGGGCCATATTCTTTTCACTTATCTCGTCTTTTTTCAGAGATGAATGATATCAAAACAAGAGACGAAATTTATCTCTCAGAGACAGAGGCAATTCTGGTCATTCATAACAATCTTGTCTTTGTTGTTGACATCACAATTCTATTAGGTTTCATACATGTACATGTTCAGGTTATGTGCACATGCAACACAGTATAGAATTTTAACCAATGAAATTGTAAAATTTTTGAAAATGTAGAATGTGATATTATAGGTCATGTGGAAAGCACGTGTTCAAATAAAGCTTGTAATTTTGATAAAGATATATTTTTTTGTTTTGTAGCATTTTTAAATATCATAATGTCAAAATGTCTCAGGTAACATTGTCTCTTAGGTTAATAAAATTTTTATTTGTTAAATTAGAGAGGTTGAGGCGCATGTTTTAAACGTGTAAACGTGTACGTGTGACGTTCGGCGCCGCTTTCCCGTAAGCCTAAAAGTTTGACAATGGTGTTTGGATAGTCGGTGGAATCACACTCGACATTTCAAACACCATCGTCAAACTTTTAGGCTTACGGGAAAGCGGCGCCGAACGTCACACGTACACGTTTACACGTTTAAAACTTGCACCTCAACCTCTCTATTATAAAAGCATAAGTACTTAGGGAGAAATTAGAACAGTAATGTTTTGAAAATACTTAGAGATGGATAAAGTTAACAGCATATTCAATAGTTCAGAAATTGATGGAGGATCATTAAAAAAAGATGGAGTCAATGGCATTCCCGAGTAGCCATTTAAAAAAATAATAAGCATTATTTTTATCTCAAAATATTATTTTCTGAGATAGAGAATTTCTTAATACAGTTTTATAAGGTGAGTAGCATCCAGTCGTCCATATTGAATATAACGAAATTGAAGCAAAAGAAGAAAGACCAGTCGAAAGACAACTATCTGCTTGTCTCAGAAAGACAAGAGAATCTTCAAAAGAAAAAGTTGTTCAGAATCACATTGGAAAGACACTGTGATCTCTCGAGACATAAACAAATGATTAGCCAATCAGCAATTTGCTTGTGACACTGTCTCTTAGAGATGAGAGACAATGACCAGAATACAGCCCCAGGTCAGATCAGATGACCAAAAATCCAGAAAAATTGTTAATGACATAAATAACACGGTTTATAGACTTTTTATTTTATATCTCTGGTTTCTTCTTCAACATGACGATCACTTTGTTTCCTTTAGACGTCATTTTCACGGTGTTTACTTTATTTCACAAATGTTTGAAGATGAGTGAAAGTTAAACGATAGAGGCTTTAGGGTTTTGAGTGAATTATGAGGTTATGTACAATAAACTTATTAAAACATGTTGATTGCATGAGAAGTACAGCATTTTTATTCAACAGGAAAGTAGCAATTTTTTAAAATTGAAAATCATAAAAGATTAGAAAAGGTTCAACAAGATAGTAAATTCAAAGAACACTCCCCTGGAATGCATAACAATGAACATCATATGCTGATTCATAGGAAACAACTTTATTCTTGTCACACTCAGGCAAGAATGTAATTAGGAGTTCTTTGATTTTTTCCATTTACAGGATTTTTGTATGTCTATCTTTCTGAGACAGGCATTGTGTTTTATAATCTAGATAAATGGGGTTTCACTGTATTAATTTTTAATTAATATGCAGAATATTTCAATAAATTTATTCTAAAATATAACGTTTTGTTATGCAGAATCATGGCTGGTGTTCTAAGGGAAAGGATTGTACAGATTCTCACAATGTTGATGATATATTGGATAAACAAGGATGTGGTTTGCCGTCCAAAAAAAGGAAAACAGAAAACATTAAAGAACAGGAAATAAGTACCAATAAAATATCTGTAGATAATTCTTTAAGTCATACTGGACATAGAGCTGGCTTTGATGCATTTATGACTGGATTTGTCTTTGCATCTTTTCTTGAAGTTCATTGTAAATTCAAATCTCCCTCAGGTTTGACTGCAATGTTAGAATCTGGATTTGATAAAACTGTTAATAAAATATATCTTATAGGCAAGAATGTTCCTTTAATAGTGACTAAAGGAAATTTTGCCAAATCTAGTAGTGAGCACAAGAAAAAATTACAGAAATTAAATATTTAGGTATGTTTTTAATAAAAATAAATATTGTATTTATTAAATATTGTTTATTAATAAATTTATTTTTATACAGAAATTAATTTCTTACTAAAAAAATTTATCAACAATTGTTATATGATTTGCTGTATTATAATATAAGATTTCTCACATTTTTTTAGAACTGAATTTGATTACATTATAAAATTTTGTAAATTTTTTTAATCTTAGTCTGTTTTTATATAAAATTATCAATCACTTTTTGTTATAAATTATTATATAAAAAATATTACAATTTTATTACTAGTTATCTGAAATAAGTGTATTGAAAATGAGAGATTATTACAACTCCTATGATAAATTTAAATCTGATAAACAATTCTGAAAATAAATTAGTATAAAAAAATATTTTCAAGATTAAATCTCTTCAAATCAGTCATTAAAAACAATATATTCTTTATGATGATTGATCAAACTGTTCTTTTTAGCAAATGATCTGATGATGTGATTTGATCTTGCAAATGTTTATCTTGTTGTTTTTCTACTGACTTTATTTTAAGGATTGTTTAAAAATTCACAGTAACAATTTCTACCACACTTAATTTTATATTTTTGCTGAAATTAAAAGATAAATCATTCTTAAAATTTTACATTAAGATAAAGTTTCCTAATATAAGATGCTATTTTTCTGCTTTTAATTTATTTTGTGTCTTTATGTTTCAGTATATAACTGACAAGTTTAGCAATTTTAATGTTGAACTATTGCAGTAAAAAAAGGAAACAGATGTTGCTTTTGAGATATTTGTATGTAAAATTTTAAATAAATATTTTATAGTATTTATTCTAAAATTTTTTAGAGTAGTGTTTAATATAAAATTTCTAATATATCAAGAAGGATTTTGTTAAAAATATATAAATAAATAAAACAAGGAAATTGTATATTTGCCAAATAATAATAATACAAAAAATTGGTTTTAACCATTTGTCCCTCTGAAGTTTGACAAATTTTTCTTCAGAATTAGCTTCATGTTGATATTTAAAATCTGGACAGGCTGAATTAACTTTTATCAGTTAGTATATGAATAATTAGTATTCAACTAATAATAAACATTAATTTAACAAATTATAAGTTTTATTGTTATTATGTTGTTACAATATCATTCAATATCAATATTAATATATTGAGTATAACATTTCATTTCAAAGTGCACTTGCAGAATACTAATTCGTACATCTTATGATGTACGAATTAGTATATTTGACTTCTGTTAAAATTAGACATTTGTTGCATTTTTATTAAATTTCTCAGCAACATAAAGTGTTCGTGTCTTGAATTATTTGAAAGTTAAAATTAGAGAAATAACTGATATAGTGGCATATTGAAAGTTCCTGATATATTAGGATTGGTTCATTGATTTTACAAATCAATACACTGATCTTTTTTTATTTGTTTTTTTTTTATATTCATCTCTGGCATTGTTTTGTCATGGGAGGCATTCAAATATGGCAATGGATATATCACATGGAAGACCGAGTACTCTCTGCACACAATTTGCCACATTTGATATATAGTAGAGCCTCAATTATCCGACCCCCGATTAACCGACTGTCCTAGTCGGCAAATTTCAAATGTCCGCTAGTGATGTGGCGCTACAATATTTGGCTATGTCTTGGCTGCTTTAATATTATTTTTATGTGTTTTAGCTGGCAACACTCATTCGACCATGAAAGGGAGCCAGTATTTAAACGAGGCTTAATTTTCTAATTTTTAAGGATACAATAGCGACGATTATCATTTAAAGAAAAAAATTTGTTAGGCTTAAATCGATGAAAATTCAACGCAAAGTAGGTTAATAGCGATATACTAATATACTAATTACATGGGATATAATAATATACTACACTAATAATGGATTTTTTCATACTTTTCGGTTATCCGACTTTTCAATTATCCGAACAACCCCAGTCCCCAATTGGGTCGGATAATTGAGGCTCTACTGTAATATTTGATATGCAGTTGTTACTTTTGGAGGATGCCAGTATGTCCAGGGTATGAGTAAACAAGACTAGAATTAGTGGAAATTCTAGTTTATTGGTTGTGATGTTAAAAGATTGTTATCTTACATATTGAAATAACTAAAAATTATATAAATTGAAGATTCATTAATTAAAATCATTATCATCAATTAATAGGAATTCATTTAGTGCCTGCATGTTTTTTTTTTACAGTTTTAAGTTTAACAGAGTTAACATAATTGAAATAAGAAATGTCAGCAACTTTTAAACTACTGCATTTACAAGCAATGAATGACTAATATTGATAATGATTGCACATTATCGGTCACATTTAGGCTAATAGCATGAAAACATGTCTTAAAAGTGCCTGTTTATCTAAAGATAATGATACTGAATTCTGGTTACAATAAATAAAGTTTTATATATAAGGATATTTTAAGTTACAAGTTTTAGGTCATGAGAACTTTGATAAAATAATTGATAACAACATATGTGAATTCAATAAGTTGGTGGTTCTACTGTAATTGGTTTCTAGAAAACTGTTAGAAGAGCCAATATAAATGGAATTTTAATGATTTACCATAGGTTTGATGTTATAAATTAAAAATGTTCTTTTCCTCAAAATAAACTATGAACTATATAATACCATACGAAAAAAGTAAAATGAAAAATTTGATTTTTTTTCTGTATACTGTTATTTATAGAATACAGAAAAAATTCTTTATTCCTCTACTACACAATTTAAAGAATTTTTTAAATGTGTTAGATTAGGCACTCTGTGTGATAAACTCTTGTGTAAGATAACCTTTGTAATTATTTAAATCAAATGCAGCTGTCCTTTGATAGTCCGACGCACCTCCCGTCAAGTTACCTGTCCCCGTTACGTGTCTGCTTGCACAGAAACATGTCACGACATGAATCTCCCCACCCAATTCTTACATGATGACACACATTTTGTGTGTTTTCCATGAGCAGTTCTGTTCTAATAGTTGGAGTAGAGAATATTGTAGACTACTGCTAGTAAAACAATGCCAAATATGTAATCACTTTCGGTAATCCGACACCCCTTTGGTCCCATACCTGTTGGATTATGAAGGGACAGCTGTACTATAAATAACAAACATTAAAACGAAAACTGTATAAAGGTTTGGTTATTTTAGCTTACCATCGTCATGTTTATCGCCATACTTGGATGGTACGAAATGCACAATTTCATTAGTCAAGTACTGTACACACCAATTGAAAATATATTTAAAATTTTTTAAGATATAATTTTTCCTAATGTTAACTCTAACAAACTGTACATTCACTATCAAATATCAAACAGTAATCTGGCCATGAATGAAATTTCTTGAAAAACGAACCAAAAATTTAAACTTGGCATCTTCGAAAACTACTTGAATCATAATTTGTGTTCAAATCAACTCATTCAGCAAAATGTAAACCGCAACACAACACCTTAAGTTGCTGAGAAATTTATTAAAAAACACATTAAAATTGAATCATGCATGGTAGCACTTTTAGAGTTCATGCACAACAAGAACCCAGATTTGGTATGTTACAATAATGAAGTGGTAGAACTGGCTAGCCTCATATGTTATGAATCATTTTTTGCCTTTAACAGCTACCCGTACAGACAAAGAAGAGGAGTCCGATGGATAGTCCTGTATCAGGACTGTTATGTCAGCTTGTGCTCAGATTTGGTTGTCAGATTTTAATCTCAATTTGACTCCCAAATTTCTTGTAGTAACACCAATATAGTTTTTCTTGATACCTAATTCCATGTTTCATGTGGAGTCCTGTACACTCCTGCTCTTCCTTCTTTATCAATGTTGTCCTTGTCATTCCTTAAAATCTTGTACAGGTTAGCTCTCTTGAAAATTAATTTGGATTTTTTGCAGTCTGAAATTTCTCTTGTGATGACTTTCTTACTTCTATCGTAAGTGAACTTTGTGATTTTACCTATGTCTCCACATGGAGCCTGTGCTGTGCTTATTTTGTAGCTTCAGATCAGTGCTGTTATCATATCCACTCTGTATCGTAGCATTCTGGCAATCTGTAATATTGTATTGATTTCCTTCTGCCTATCAGCTACGCTACAATAAAGGCTCTTCTAATGAGAGTTCGGAAGGCAGCCAGTTTATATTGGTAAGAATCATTCAAATGTGGTGGAATATAAAGTGTGCTATGCATTGATTTGACATACACACTGGTGACCAAATGCCCTTCCTTAAATTCAATATCTATGTCTAAAAAATGTATTTGTGAGGAATCTTTCTGTTCAATCTTCAACTTGAGGCAGTCATCATTCTTATTGATCTTGCCAATAAACACATCGATTTTTTGGTCATTCCTCCATAGTACAAAGACATCATCTACATATCTTTTAAAATACACTATATCCTTCTTGAAATCATAAAGAACACTTTTTCTAGTTTTCTCAACACAAGCTCACATAACAGTCCTGATACGGGACTTCCCATCAGGACTATTCTTCTTTATCTGTACGGGTGGCCATTAAAAGTGAAAAATGATTCATAACATACAAGGCTAGCCAGTTCTACCACCTCATTATTGTAACATACCAAATCTGGGTTCTTGTTGTGCATGAACTCTAAAAGTGCTACCATACATGATTCAATTTTAATAGAGGGGTATAAGTAGTCCATTACATTTCCCACCTCATCGTCCATTAACATTAGATCTTGTATCTCTTTAATTAATTAATAACTACATCTCTGGGATCCTGTGCCAGAAATACACTATTCTCGAACTGAGAGGTGAGAAATTCATATAACTGTTTTTCAAGGATAAAAGTTGGTCCCCTGCATCTTTCCACTATAGGCCTTACTTCTTTATCTTCCTTGTGGTTTTGGCAAAAGCAAATAATCTTGGCATTCCAGGCCTGGGATTTCGACAATTTTTGAGGAAAGGTAATGCCCTTTAACACAGTAACAAAGTAAAAACAGGACATTAGTGAGTCATGTTTTTTCAAGCTTCTTGACTCTTCTATCGACACTTACGATAATTTTCATGTCAACCCATTCACACACTGTTTTTTTAATGTAATCCTCCAAAGCTTTATCATAAGTCTGTCTTCTCATGATAACCAATGTCTTGCTTTTCTGCCCTTGTTGCAACCAAATCATTTTTTATCAGTCAACGTTTTGTAAGTTTGATGTCTTTGCTTATATTACTGCCTTTCTTCCAAGCTGCCTGGTCTTTAATTAATTAATGATGGCTTTCCATCTGAGTTATTCTTTTTCTAAAGAATCTAGCCCAGTTATCCCACTTTCTATTTCTTGAATTGAGGTTTCCCAAGAACTTGAATTTTCAGGGACAAAGTTCGGTCCTTGTTTTAGAAGCTCTTTGATCTAACTACCAGTATGGTTTTATGGTTTTATCGGTGGTTTTATCCACTCCGCTTCTGGAGGACACTTATTAAAATTAATAAAGTACCGCTCAGGTATGAAAAAAACCCAAGTTGTCAGGTGTGGAAAATTAAATACTTACAGATTTTTCACAGGGTAACAGTTTCGATTGCACGCAGGCAAATGCTATATGCTATCTCAATAATGGTATAGCACGTCTACTTTGTGCTATATCATTCTTGCAGTAATTAAGTGAATAATATACAGTATATGTATTTTGAAATCCTATTCTTTTTGTAAGAATTATAAACCTCTGAATTATGGACCCCCAATATTCTTATTTAGATTTTGTTATACTTAGTTTTTTGTATATATTTTTCTTATTCCCATATTTATTTGTATTTTCTTAACATTGTATATTTATTAAGTTTATTTTTATTCATTGTTAACTTCATATTTTTCATAAGTTATTTAATTAACTCGTTTACATTTAAAGTTTGTATTTAGAATTCTTCAAACTTAAAATTTAAATGGAATATTCTATTTGAGGAACAGTTTCTAAAAAAGGTTTAAGAAACCTGATGATGGGCTATAGGAATAGGCTGAAAACATTAGTAATTTAAAATTTTCTCTCAGCAAATGCATAAGTGGTCATAAATTTGTAGGAATTGTATATACAGTAGATCCCCCTATAGTTACGATTCCTATAAGACGGCGAAAAAATTGTGGCGGTATCTGTACACAATGGTAAAAAAACTCCTATAATTACGTAAAACGTCATCGGGCAGCCGAACTACTTTCCCGCCGTCCGTAGCGCCACGCTACGGACGTTTAGGCGGGTAAATTGAGTTTAGTTACGTCTGTGACGCTACGGAGAGTTTAGGCTAGCTATCGTCTGTACAGTATGTAAATTAGATACCGTAAGTCTAATATAGCACTGTAGTTTTATACGTTTCTTGTGAAAGAAACATTTCTTATTCAACGGCCATGAAAATTATTTATATTAATGATGTCTCCAAAGGTCAACGAAGTTTTCGCAGAAAAATAATATCGGAAATCGCGGCCGCCGTTTGATGCGCTGTTCCGCGACGAAAACAAGCTTTAGCAACGGGTGTAGTCGAACGGTGCATACTCGGTAAGTAATCCTACAATTTTTTGTTTATAACGTAGTTTATACGGATTATTTGCAAAAAAATATACGTATTTTGGAAATGTTGAGTCGAATTAGTCTAGAATCGATTAATTTTATGGAAGAAAACCTTTCAAACAGCCGTAGTCCGTAAACTGTGATTCCTACAAAATTGATTCATAAAGAACGGAACGTATCTACCGTCTTGTAGGGGGATCTACTGTAGTTTATTATTTTGTTAAATTTTTGCCAATAGACGGCGCTACGTGTAAATCAGCAAATCCAATGTAGAAAGAATTAATTAATTTACAGAAATCCAATTGATATTATGGGATGGGATATACGTCATTATCTAAGTTAGCGGTATATAAACGTAACTGCCGAGATTAGTAGCAAATGGTCGAACGGCCTAGGAGTGTGTAGAGAACAAAAATATAAACATTCTCATTTATATATAGATATAATGTTGTTAAACAAATAATACACAATGAGTTTTAAAATTTTATGTATTTATTTTAAATTGTAATTTCATGGAAAATTACATAATTGTATATTTTAAGGAAAAATATTTTTAAGATTATTTTCTGCAATCCACATTCTACAATTAATTTGAATCTATAATTCTATTAATATAATACTTTACAGCTCGAAAAATATCCAGCAATCAAGGTTGCTGAATATTTTTCGAGTGTTGTTATAAGGGACCTGAAAAATTTCTACAGTAAAGAAAATTGAAGTCAAAATTTGTAATAATTTTTTTTTTCTTTTACAAATCAATAAAATATACTTCACTTTTCATTTTGTGTAGTATTTAATTAATATCTTTATGTTAATTCTCTTTTTATGATTGACTTCTAAAATTGTAAAGGGTTGGTAAATGGCCTTACACAGAGTTCAGCTTAAGGTCTCAAAATTCCTAAATCCGGCCTTGCAATCAAATGAATATTTGGTCGGAGTAACTTCTCATAACTGTCAGTTTTGAGGAATTAAGACATTGCAAAAAAGACTTTCATAAAAATGTGTACGAATAAGAGAATTTCGTGTTTAATTGTGTGTACGAATTTGATCTATTCTGCTACGAAATATCTCTAAATAATTGTGTCGTTGCTAGTGTTAGTTGGATGTAGTTTTGAAATGCATTTGTTCTCGTCGAGCACTCCAGTTAGTTCAATTAAAGTCGAAAATACCGAGTGAAAACCACTTGCTACCTGCAAACAGTGTAAAGAAGTATTTTATTCTTCAATATATACTCAAGATTTCTCAAATACTATGACACACACACCTTATGTATATGAGAACTAATATTTATTGTTTTAACAGAAGTTTTCAACCTGATTTACAGGTCATCGTCAGGTATTTTCAAATCTCTGGAACGTTTTTGTATTGGTTCCACGTTCGAACGATTATTATTAACGATCAAATTTATAAATTTGAATTTCTTTTCGCAAACGTCTTTTTTGAAAACGCCTGTTAAAACAATAAATATTGGTTCCTCATATACATAAGGTGTGTGTGTCATAGAAATATTTTATTATAAAGATTTTTTAATAATTATTTAAGCTATAGTAACAGATAATCATCGTATTTTATACTAAATATAAACTTGATTTTGCAAAGACAACCGAGATCTTACTCGAATCAAGAAGTTCCGTTTCACGAAGAAAAATCCTCCAATGGATATTCCAATGGGCATTCCTCCGAATATCTTCATGAAGCAAACGACCTAACATGAATAATTTGTTTCGGTTAAAATGAAAATGAATATAAAATCTAAGGTAGGTACTGTACATTACTTTTAATTTATATGTCAGCGTCAGAGGATCAGAGAAATATTTTTCCACAGAGATGAAATTGTCGTATATCTGAAATAATATTAGATTCTTATATAAATAGGCTAAATCATTCTTCTTAATTTCTACTTACAATTGATGTTAAAGTCGATGTTCTCCAGCTGACTAATAAACTAAAGCTTGACATTTGTAACGCAAGAGTAGCCATGAATAGTCGAATGGAAAGATTCATCTTAGCAAAAAGGGTTCCGTACAAAAGAAAGCAACTCTCATAAACAAAATGAATGTAAATAAGAGGCAAAAGAAGCTCCCATTTTTTGTTTACATCTTGAAAAAATTCCCATAGTTCCATAAATTTTTCGATTAGATTTTGGAGGTAATATTTTGTCGCTTTATTTACGGTGTGCAATTCTAAAGAGATTTTAGATAATCTCTTCGATACCAGTAATAAACAGATTGTGGCTAAGGAAAACACACAGAAGAGATGAATAGAGGTAATCATAAACCAAATTTGAATACTGACCAAACATACAATTTGTCTGATCCTGTATTTCTTTCCAGTATCAACAAACGAATGACCAATAAACGGTACTAAAATGGCTAGTGACATGTGTAATACGACTATATACGAAAAGAAATTCCGTACATAGAATTGAACTTTATCAATATATTTCTCTTCGCCTTTGTAATTATTTTTACACATGGAATGTAATTTGATCTTATTTCTTCTTATAATGCTGTATTGCAATGCGACATATAAAGAACAAGTTAAGGGCAAGAATTTACAGTAGAAAGCATGCTCTTTAAACACAAGAAATATTCTAGCGCATGGGATATCGACTGCAAGAGTTACAGCAAGAAATATTACAAGATACCATAGATATATTTCAATTAGCATTTGATAAGTTGAGGAAAGAGAGGCGGATATTTTACTTTTTCGACATTTACAAGGTTCAAGAACATTCACTCCAAAAATTTCAGATAAAGAGAGAAAAGGATGTAATTTACCAGCGATGCAAACGTTATTGGCATAAGATTTCGAACAATTTTCCATAATATTTTTTCTACGAATAACTCGAAAAATATATCAACCATTCAAAAATTATTCTATAAAATTTTCATTTTAAGAACTCACCTCGCTCTACAAATTTACAATGGAAATTTTGTTTTGAAATAAAAATGAAAAGCTACGAGATACGTGAAAAATGTCTTCTCTTATTATCTGCTACAATTGGTCCTTACTTCAGCTGTCTACGCGAAGAATCGCCTTGAGAGCAACGTCATGCGTAATATCGCTTCAGTTAAACCAATCAGCACTTTTCACTTAATATGTTAGGCCATATGTAAATTTTATTTTATTATCTTGTCACTAGATGGCAGAGCGACTTTTCCGTTAATTGTTAATTATTTATAGCGTGCATTAACTGTAAAAAATCGTAAATTTAACAATCAATATAGCGAACTTCCGCGTATTTCAAATCATGAATGTGAATCCTCCATAACACTGTTGGCAGTGACATGTTTAACAAATGAGGAAGAAAGCGTTAGTAACTTGTCAGAACTAAGAGATCATGGCTGATGCTAATACCAAGTTGATTCTTCTCATAGACAGACTGTAAATGAACTCGTAAACAGAAATATCAATGTCTACAGTAATTTTAAATGTCCAGCTTTAATGTAACGCTTCGTCTGTTTAATTCTTTTCTTTAATTGTTTGTATGGTTTATTAGTTAATATATGAACGATTTCATTCTGAAAAGGTCAATATTTACTTTTCAATCCAATGTGTACAGATTTAAAATGTTCACTTCTTTTCACTTCAATATTCAGAGAATTTGTTTACATTAGTCTGAATAAATCAAATATGCTGTAAAGGTATTTCTCTTATCTAAACTTTCCAATTGCACGTAATCAAAAATATTCGTTGCGATAGTTTTTCTATAATTGAGATAATTATCTAATTATTTTTGGATCAAAGAAGTGTGTACCGGTTAATTCGTCGATGTTACTCTTCTTTAATCTTACCGTTCCCTTGGAGATTAAGAAAAGGGCAACCCAACGACAAAGGTAATGCACGAAATTTTCCAATGTACGGACGTCCTTGGTTTGTACCTTGTTGGGTAATTTACGATGCCTTTTTTTTTTTTTTTTTTGTAGTCTGCGGGCGCCTCTGCCCATGACGAAAAGAGCTTAAAGATTATAAAATTCACTAATTTATATTTCTTGATCACACGCACTTTGCAATTTATGAAATCGCATATTCTATAAAACAAATCTCAATTCCAGATACGATTAAATATTTATTTTTCCAGTGTTTAAACAATACGTAAGATTTAAATTTACAATCTTGTATAAATATTTGTTTAAATATATATATTACTAGCAGATGATCCTGGCGTTGCTAGGGCAAAAAAGTAAGAACAGCGAAAATTAAGATTATTAGATCTTACTTCTAACCCTTCTAATATATCATATTATAGTATTTGATTTATATTTACAAAGGTTATCTTAAGTAAGAGTCTGTCAGACCGTGCCCAATCTAATTACATTTTCAAAATTCTTTAAATTGTGTACACAAAAGAATTTTAAAAATGTGTTGGATTGGTCACTCGGTATGATAGATCCTTACGTAAGATAACGTTTGTATTTATATAAATTAAATGCTATACTGTATACGAACATTAAAACGAAAACCAAATAAAGAATTTGGTTATTTTAGCTTACCATTGTCATATTTGTGGCGATACTCGGATGGTACGAAATGGCACAATTTCATTAGTCAAGTAGACACCAATTGAAAATATATTTAAAATTTTTTTTAAGATCTCATATTTTTCCTAATGTTAACTCCAAGAAACTGTACCATTGACAGCCAAATATCAAACGGAAATTTATCAACGAATCAAATTTCGCATAAACACGGACCAAATATTTAAAAATGGTACTCTCGAAAACTAAAAATATATTTTGTGCTCGCCGGTAATTTTGTATTATGTAATTTTCCTATTCTGATGCTAAAGTACCGCTGGTCCACCATACGCTAGGAAGAAGGGAGCTGTTGCGCGAAAAGGATTGAAGTAATTCGACCAAAAGTAGTTGACCTCTGAAGAGAGGATGGTCAACCACTACTGATTAATACTAGTCTAATATTAATAGTAATATTTGAAAAGTGATCCGTGTTAGACAGGTTGTGATGGCTCCGCATGCCATCGAAGTTGCTAACCTCAATGTTCGAAAGACTTCGTATGACTTGTTTAAATAAAAACAATCATGTAAAACTGTGAAAATAATTGTTTTTGTGTTATACCTACGCAAAAACAACTTATCTCACTGAAAATTATTTATTAAGTGTAAAGTACATTTTCAACCTTTATCCAACTTTTTTATGTATTTTATTAATTTGTTATTTTAAATTGTATATAATATATAACAAATTACAGTAATATAATATATTACTGTAATTTATTCTTGGGATTGAAATAGCTCAATATTCCGAAGAATTTTGGATTTTGAACGTGTTCTTGGCTGTTCTATAGAAAAAAAGAACGCTTATCAATGTTCCAAATTTTAAAAACCGGAAGATGGACTTTAGAACAGGTTGAAAACGTTCGTTACGGTTAATAAATAATCCTCAGTGAAATGATGTGTTTTTGCGTAGGTTTTTTTTTATACTCCTTCCGCTCTGTAGGCACTAAGAGGGTCTTTTATAGCAGGCCCATTATGAGTTCGGCCAGGCCCACAATGGGGCGACCGGGTGGTGAGGGACGGGGCCCGAAAAATTCCTGGGGATTCCTTGAATCGTCCGGATTCGATCTCGGGTCCCCAGAGCGGTAGGTTGCCACCTTGAGGTAAGCATCTAGCTTAGGGGTGGCCAACAGTTTTTGCCCCCGGACCGAATTGGAAAGAAAACTTTCCATGGGCCGAACCAGAGGCTGCCCTAGGAAGATTTTGAGGTGGTGCGAGATCTCATTGTGGTGTCAGATTAGAGATTACAGATACATTTTTTCACATTATCATGCTTTATCAACACACTACGCTGCACTTACGGGATTTGTAATGGAGGGTTAACTTTAAACGCACAGTGAGTTGTTGACCTTTATTTTTTTTATTTTTTTTTTTTTTTAGGCGTCAGAATTTTTCATCGAGCTATTCGGACTTCAGTAGCTAATATTCAAAGATTGATCGCGGGCCACGTAAATTCATTAGACGGGCCGGATCTGGCCTGCGGGCCGTATGTTGGCCATGCCTGATCTAGCTGGATATTAATTAAGTATTTTGTTATAATAAAGTGTTTATATTTTTGCAACAGATTGTATAAATTATGTGGGAGGTGTGTTCTCATAAATATCGTGTTTATAGCTGTTACCCGCGACTTCGCCCGCGTGGATTTTGCAAGCAAACTCCATTTATATTCAGTGTTTCAACAATCATAGTACAGTAATTGTTATATAACAGCTACCGCTGAGAATGATGAGAATTGCTAAGAATGAAACGAACTGTTTTCAATTTGACCAATTTTCTGGAACGTTTACAATCGTTCTATAATCGAACCAATATGCGATAACAAATTCGAATTAAAACGGTTCGAACATTCGGTAAAAAAATCAAAATATATGAAAATATTTATAACAATGTCTGAAATGTTATCAATTTAATACACCTAAGTACTCAGGACTAAACGTAGTCGAAAACAAAAAATCGCATCTAAAATAGCATAGTAAAAGCCGTTCTTCAAGTTAAGCCTTAATCCTTTCCTTCCCTCCCCGCGGGAGAATTTCGAAAAATTCCTTCTTAGTGTGCGTTTTCATGATGTACCCTAACTGTGTACCAAATTTCATCTCTAGGTTCAGCGGTTTGCTCTGGGCGATGATGAATGAATCAGTCAGTCAGTCAGGACAAGTAATTTTATATGGTTAGATTATTGGATTATTAGATTATTAATTTTATATGGTTAGATTATTGGACAAGTAATTTTATATGGTTAGATTATTGGATATATTGTTAGATTATTTGAAAAAATTATATACTCATTAATTTCGACTGTTATCCGTCTGTCTGTCCTTCCTCAATTTCTAGAAAGAAGTTAGATTCATTAAAGTCGCGACCAGATGTAGAAACCTTACGGGCAGGAGGGCCAGATTATATATAGGAACTTCAGGATTTTTGAATGGTTGTCACGTTACATTGATTCAAGACTTTTCTCCGAACGAAGTTAGATGACCGGCACGACTCTATTGCTAACAGGAAAAGTATGATGTACAAGGGCAAAACCACCACTTAAAAAAATTGAGAACATTGTGACGAAAAGTTGAGGGCGGCACTGTGATGATGTCACAATAAATAATCGCTCATTAGAATTATTTTAGTTTATTTGGTTACTGCAATGCAACACGTGAGCGATCTGCCAGGGGGATGCATCCCAGGAAAACTTTTATGGGAAGCTAAACCGTACTCAGATTGAGAAAACCCGGAAAACTACACGTGGCCAGCCCGTTTGCCATGCCCGAACCCACGACTAACTAACTACTAGTGTTCGGTGGTTTTATCCACTCCGCTACTGGAGGGCACTTATTAAAATTAAGAAAGTACCGTTCAGATATAAAAAAAAAACAGATCGTCAGATGTGGAAAATTAAATACTTATAGATTTTTCACAGGGTAACACTTTCGATTGCACGCAGGCAAATGCTACCTATCACAGTAATTATATAGCGTTTATTTCGCGCTATATCATTGTTGCAGTCATTAAATGAATAAAATATATATATTGTATAATTATGTCCTTTTTATAAGAATTATATCTAGTTTATTATTTTGTTAAAGTTTTTGCCAATGGATGGCGCTATGTGTAAATCAGCAAATCTAATGAAGATACAAATTACAGTAATTGATTTACGGAAATCCAATAGATATTTTGGGTTGACCGACATTATCTAAGTTAGCGGTATATAAACGTAACTGCCATGTTTTGTAGCAATTGATCGAAAGGCCTAGGAATGTATAGCGAACAAACAAACATTCTCATTTATGTATATAGCAGGGGTGGGTAAGCGATAGTTCAGTGGGAGCCAAAATGTAGGTTTTGCAAAATGCATGGGAGCCGTAGTTCTGCACTTTTTTATTCTGTATCGCGGTTCTGTATCACAATTTTATTATACAGTAGTACCCCGAACTTACGTGTTAGGTGGGACCGAGCGATAACCGCGTAAGTCGGGGTATAATTTCACAATTTGTGTAAAATCCAAGTTGGATGTATGTAAGCTAATAAGTGTTCTCGTTAATCTTATTTCGTCTTTTGATTCGTTCACGGTTACAAGAAATCACCACATAGAGTCTCTGAAGTCTCCGTAGATATAACACAGAATTAAATAACACAAAATAAATTATAGCTGTGCGTCGATTCCGCGCGAGACGTCCGAACATGTAAGCCGAACAATAGTATGGGGGGAGTGAGTAATCAAGAGTTGCGTGGCACTCAAACAAAAGACGAATCGACGAGATTTGAAAATCGCGTAACTCTGGGTTCGCTAAGTCGGGGTAGCGTAAGTCGAGGTATTACTGTATAATATAAATATAATATAAAACAAATATTGATTTTTTTTAATAAACATATTTTCACAAAATCGTGGAAATAAAATTGTAAAAATAATAATAAAAAGCAGAAATTAACACTTTCAGCAAGAGCCGCATGTAACTCAATAAGAGCCCCATTTGCCCATGTCTGGTATATAGATTTATAAAATTAATGGTTAGATAATTTAATAAACTTTTTCATTATTTAAGATCATTTGGTCATTGCTAATAACATTGCATGTATATTCTAAGACATTAAAACCAATAATGCTGTAATATTCATAATTGTTTGACAATGTATATGTTATGGACCGTGTGCCCAGCCATTGTGAATAATGACTAAAATGGCTGTGCAGCCTGATAAATATTTACTAAGTTATTAAATTGATTGGACATTATCAATACAGCTACATTCTCTTTGGGAAATTTGATTTTTTTTTAAATCTCCACTTTTTTCATTGAGAATTTCTGTGTGTAATTTTTTCAATGTACAGGTAACTTCCGTATAACACGGCACTTCTATAGCACGGATTCACTCTAACACGGTTCGAGAATTGGTACCATCCCCCGTATAAAACGGTACTTTTATAGCACGGATTCACTCTGACACGATTCGAGAATTGGGTAAAACCCTCATACAACAGGAAATGTAATAAATTTTTACATACTTAAGTAATAATAGTTCACGAAAATTATTATTTTCGTGAACTATTAGTACTTAAGTATGTAAATTTTCTCTTCTCGCCTTCTGTCGANATTATAGATGAGATTACAAGTGCAAAATGTGGAATTTACGATCTTGCGTGGATAAAAATGTATGATTTTTTCTAGAATTCAGAACAGTTTTAACCATTATGCAGACCCTGGAATTGGGAGATGGCATCTCGACAAGTTTAAAAGAAAATAAAACTAATACTCTTTTACAAATTATCCAAAAATATGGTTATGTACTGAGATCTAGTACCTAATGTGACAGGATCAGGATGTCGGCTGTAGTGAGATGAAAGACAAAGTGCCGGAGGGACCCCGAAATAACTGAAAGCCACGAGTTAATATGGCTCTGCAGAAACTACTTAAATTCCGACGTTTCGTTCATAAGAGAACTTAACACGTAACGCACAACATTATGATTCTTCATCATTAGAAGAATTGCGAATAAATAACTCTTTGCGATTCGCCTTAAAAATATTCAAAGTTTAGTTCGTTAGAATACGCTCGTAATATGCATTTAAAGAGACGTCAGCGCCAAATTTCACTAATTACAGATGATATAAGGTCATAAATCGCTTTGTCATCACAATATTTAGCAGAATCCTCTAGGTTGTCTTCCGCCATGTTTGAGAAGCGAAGCAGTTCTTGACCAACCATGCATTTTGCTTTTCAAGTCTTTTTCAATAGCTTTATAGAGTTTCCATTTTCTTTAATAGTAGCGTGTTAATGAAAAATGTCCTCTTATAATATTTCGGTGGAGACGATACTTAAATTAGAAATGCCGTGTGTGTTACGCGAAAAATGTATATACGAATTTTCACTCTACGCTGCTACATAAAAAACTTTGTATAAGATTTTAGTACTTAGATGTAAGGAATAGAGTAAGGGTTGAAAGAAATAGTGAAAGAATGAAGTCGACGGTTATAATATTTGCATGATTTGGCCACGAAAATGAAAATATAAATAAATATATTTGTGAAATAGAAGAACCAATTTAGTCTTTTTATTGTGGTTAAGCAATTGTTATCATTGTTACGATGTACATTGTCGTTTGCATTGTTGAAGGTTAAATGACGATTTTTACAATAAAAATGGGGATTTTAGGGGGTTGGAAAGGGGTTACGTCGTTGTCGACCAAATAAACTGGTTGACAATTGCGAGAAGCGTGTGTATGTGTAAAAAAAAAAAAATTTGACCGTCGGACTAGAACACAGTCCGGTGCATCGTTTGTGTGTTTATATCTATTTTTGGTTTATTTGTGGTCGAAGGGGTTCTTCCAACGGGACAGTGGGCCCCAGAAGAATTTGTCAGAAAAAAGAGAATCTGGTAAATTAAACCAATTTTAAGTAATGAAATGAACTAGAGATGTCATTCATGTCATTCATCGGTTGTTGAAGTGGTTATTCATAATGCTGAGCATTATGATTAATGCCGTAGTAATCACTTAGTCCATAACATATACATCAATTTCTGTTAAGTTTGCCTAGAAATGGGCCAACTTATCAGAAGTCGATTGATGTAGAGTCGCTGACATTTCACCCGTCCTCATTGTTTCGGGGCCATTTCTAGATAAATGTTTTTCTTTCAGAGTTAAATAAGACCTATAACCAGAGCAGGTTAACAATAGAACACGAAGTACACATGCACGCGGGGACATTGTCAAAATGGAGGCTCGAAAACGAAAAGGAAAAAGGCACACGCACGCATACACACACTATATATGTCCAGGGTGGCCAAGCTCCTTGATAGTCCGAGCCATTTTTCAAAATTTGAAATTTTTCGCGAGCCGCAATTAAATACGTATTAAAAAGGTATGCAAAAAATTCCAGAATACAAATTATATCCGTAGCAAGAGTGATACAAATTGTTTCCTCCAGAGCACAATGTCAACTGTCCGTTGCAATGACAGTTTACAAATTCAAAATCGGTCTGGAGTCGGTCGATAACGGACGATTACGCCACTGTTTATGTTCGTTCGCGCTGTTTTCGATGAGTCATATCATTCTTAACTTGGACAGAAATGAAATTTGTTACAACGTTGCACTTAGTCTTTCATATTTGTTGTTAGTAATTTAAAAGACATTTTTGAAATACATACGGAACGATAATAATTTTTTAAAATATAATAACACAAAAATGAAAAGGGAACTCGGGTACATCTATCGAGAGCCACAAAAAATCCTTCAAAGAGCCGCATGTGGCTCGCGAGCCGCAGGTTGGCCACCCCTGATATATGTATATAATATAAATAAGCGATAAATATAATAAATATATACGGGAAGTGAGGTGGAGCGTGCGTTAAATTTCATGCACGGGCATTTTCTCTCAATCTGGCTCTACTTATATTATAAATGTATGAAAATCTTAAACAGTAGAAACAAATAAAAATTTCGATTTCATTCGAATTTTCAGCACTTTAAATGTGAAAATTCAAATACAGTACTCCTCATTTGATAGTCGAGCCAAGCATATAATAAAATGCACGTTTTGCAAATTATACCCGATAGATGGCGACACGCTATTAGTTCCATCTTTATTTAAAATTTAACTATTTTAAAATAAACTATTTTACGTTTAGTTATTAATTTTTACATTAAAATGTTAAATGTAATCACATTTTAATATTTTAATCTATTTTTGTCTTTTGAATAATTCTCTATCTGAGTATAAACACCGCGTTCATTAACACAGGATTAGTCAGAAAATTCAAATTCGAAACTGTTGCGAAACGAGGGGGCAATAACTTTTATTTAAATATAACAGCCTTAATAATAATCATTTTTAGAATTTAAATTAAATGATTATTATTAGTAGCAGTAATAATAATTGATTGATAATACAAAATAATTACGTATACATCTATATATAAATTTATAACGCGTTCATAAATTAACCAATAAAATTACATATTAAAAGATTTTTTTAACGCTTCCGGCTACAATTGTGTCATTTTAATGGTTAGATAATATCAGATAAGCGACGCAAACATTAATTTTCTATAATTAATTAATATTTCCGATCCGAGCAAACTATTGTTCGGGTAATTAATAATTTTAAAAAAAGAAAAAGAAAAGATGGCGCCGCGAAATCCATTCATTCATAAAATATCTAAAATAATAATAATAAATTTATATTAATAAATTCAATTGAAGGTAAAATAAAATTAAACGAAACATTATTTAAGATTGCATAATATAAAGCAAAGTTTTTGCCGCTACCTTAATAGAGATGGCGCCATGAAGTGAGAGTGAGGTCATCGGTGGCGTCACAATCGGTGGTTTCGTCCAGTAGAGTTAATGGGTTGGATTTTGTAAAGGAAGTATCCAATGCGGAAATATTAAATGTGTATAAACTGTAATTAATTCAAGTAATGGCCATAATATGATGAAAAGAGTGAGAATGTTCCAGATGAAGATGGCGAGCGGTGGAAGGAATAAACAACGAGATTCCAGGAAAGATGGAGGCGATGCAAATGGCGACTGCCTCTCGGAGGATTCGGACGCTGTCAGCAAGGGCAAGAGTAAAAATGGCATACTTAAGTCGCTCAGGTGGAGGTGGAGAAGGAGTAAAAGGGTTAAGCGCGTCGATAATCATCTTCAGAACAATAGCCATCACGTTGATGACGATAGGATGCTTGCTAGTAAAAAATTTCGATTTAGACCCAGTAACGCCAACGGTGGGAGCGTCGTCCGTCCGGTCAACTGTCCGGTGGTGTCCGTCGAAGCTCGGCCGGTGCCAGAACCCGCACGTGCGGTGGAGTTTCCCCGCCGCCACAATGGGACAGCAGCCGTCCTGGGCCCTCGTGCCGATGGCGATGACGGATGTGACTACTGCGGATCCGGCCCCCTGACCGCCAGAGGGGCCGAATCTGACGAGAAACTGTTTGGCGGCGGGGAGACGTGCGAGACTGAGACCGGCGGCACTCCGGCACTGGTGCCTTCCTCTTCAAAAGCTCTCGCCATCGTCGACTGTCACGAACCGCCCCGGGTGGGGAGCCTGACACAGGAACTGTTCAAGTTGTCCAAGTGTGGCTGGTACTGGGGTCCCATCACCCGGAGTGAGGCCGAGGAGAAGTTGCTGGAGCAGAGCGACGGGGCGTTCCTGGTTCGCGACAGTTCGGACGACCGTTACCTACTCAGTTTGAGTTTCCGTTCCTTCGGCAAGACACTGCACACGCGCATCGAACATTGCAACGGCCTCTTCAGCTTCTATGCCCAGCCCGAGCTGGAGGGCCACACGTCCATCGTCAGACTCATCGAACAGTCAATGAACTACTCGCAGTCCGGCGTGTTCTGTTACTCTAGAAGTCGGTCTCCGGGTTCTCCTTCCTATCCGGTCCGACTGACCAAGCCGGTTTCGCGTTTCACTCAAGTGCGATCGTTGCAGTATCTGTGTCGATTCGTCATCAGACAGCACACCCGTTTCGACCATATTCAGAAGCTTCCGCTGCCGTCTCGCATCAAAGGCTATTTAGAAGAAGGACATTATTAATTTTTAAGTAAAATATTTAATATTCTTAATCTCTGTTGCTCAATTTAATATTTCTACTTGTTATTTTCTTTGTCTTGTTCCTATATACTTATACAAAAAAACTATATATATATTCTGCTTCTAATACTCTCTACGTATCTTAAAGATATGCTACTTTTTATTTTAAGCAAGTATTTATTGCATAGCTCTATTCTTAATATGTTTTTAGCCTTTCGTCGAGTCTATACTTTTTGCCATTCTGTAAGAATGTCTAAAACTCGTGTTCGAAAACATTATTTTGCAAATTGTAAAAAAAAATGTTTATAGACTGTAAAATAATTTTGTACATTTGTTTCATTTGTGAAAATTTTAGTGAATGAGACTGAAAGTTATTTTAGAAACATTTTGCAAACAAACAAAAAAAAAACAAAATCGTAGTTTTGTTTTTATATAGAAAAATTAGTGTCAAATTGGAAGACTGTACATAAAAATTTACAAATTGTTTTCGATTTTGCTATCGTTCAGTTATCCAACGATGAATTTTAACGTATTGCATTCACGAATCTGCTGAGTTTGTTAATGGAAGAGTATGATGCTAGGAAATTTTATTTTTTATTGTAAAATAATTTTTGGTAGTTTCATTTGGTAATGCAGCAAATGAAAAAAAACTGCATCCTCAAAATAAATTTAAATGAATAGCTAAAATTTGAGTTGTCATTATTAATAGATAATTTTTCTTTTCTTTTAAATTTAGGAAATTAAAAACAATAGTGCAAAATTAATTTTAAAATAGTACACGTTAGGATTAAGTTTTACCGTAATGTATGGAGACGAAGATAAGTGCACTTAAATTTATGCAATAATCTCTTTCTGTGGTATGATGCATTAAAGATGTTAAAAAATCGATTATTTCCGAAGCCAATTTCTCTAATTATGTATTTGCTTCGATGCAACGCCCATCCAATTGAATATGGCAATCGATAAGGTTCATGAGTTGACAAAGTTTAGTGCTAAGATATAACCAAATGATTATAGTGATTTCAGATTCAATAAAATGCCATTTGGCTATATCTTGCCTTACAATGATTTTTATGCATATAAAAATCATTTAAATAGATTCACAGTTGCATATTTACTACTAATTCTCCGTGTTTTTAAAATATAGTAACTAAAATAGTATCAATTTCGGAAGAAACTGAGACTAAAGTAATTCTACTTATCTATGCTTAACTTTTACAAGCTCATTTTATATTTGTGTGGCTTTCCGAATGTAATAAAAGCCATGGCTAAATAAATGGCATTTCATACTCCCAAAAAATTATTGTACAAAATATAAACTTTGAAGTCAAACTCTTTAATCGACTGGTGTGTTTTATTGAGAGAAGTTTAATGTTTGATCTCTTCCTTGCCCGACTTTTATAGCTTTGCATAGCTTAACTACATTATAAAAATAACAAGCAAACCACTTTCAACCTATTTTTGGACTAAATTATGATTAATTAAATTATCCTTAATATTTTAGCAATTTATTTGGGGCTTTGATTATATATAACATATGAACAAATTACAACAGCGATCTTGTATTTTTTAAAAAGACACGCTGTAGGATTAAGAAATTATTAAAGTTCTGCTTTACAAATTGTTTTTGTAATTATTTCAATTATTATTGTATGTCGGAGCTGATAAAGGAGGAGATCGAACTCTTGCAACTTCGGATACTTAATTCTAATAATATATAATGATAAAGACAATCTCTCTTTAATAATTGGATTGAACCGGATGCTTTTAGATCTAAAAAGCTATCCAGTTAAGATTGTAGCATATAAAAAAAATTCTACATTTATCCAAATTTATACTTAACAACTTCATCGAAATATTGTCTGTAACGAATAACATTCATTGTTACATTACCAGACAAAATATTGATCAAATCTCTTACTCCTTCCACAAATATACTGTTTTTTAACTACTATGCTGGCTGTAATATATTTGTAAATTGCTAAATGTGCATGCTTGTTACTGGACCAAGTCTTCGAGGCACAATTTTTTTGAACAATCAAAAAGTAAAATCTGCATTAACAAGCTCCGATCCGACGTACTTGCATGAATATGACGTAAGATAAATTTGTTATTTTATGCAGTCTGTTCAATATATATATATAAGGATTTTACTAAATATTAAGTACAAAAAAATGTAATTTGTATGATGATGGCACTTTTTGAATAAATAAATTTTATAACATTGATTCTCAAAACTTCCATGTATAAGCTTTATTCTTAAAAATAAACTCTTTAAATAAATGTATAGATTCATTGAATCTTCTAAAAATATTTCAGCTATGTCCTAAAATTATAATTTTTTCAATAAAAATTTAAATTGACTGTAATTAATGACGACATTTAACCTATTTAATATTATTTTTCTTACATTTTTTTAAAAATTCTTTTTAATTCTAGTTTCTTTAAATAATTAAAGTGTAACACTTATTTTTTAATTGAAATAAAAAATAACCTTTAAAATATTATTTACTAAATAAGTAAATTACCAGGAAATTGTTTCAAGTACTTAATACTAATTTTAATAAAAGGATATAAAGTATTTTTAATTTAATCGCCAGCCTGAATCCATCTAGTTAAGAGTTTATTCTAATGAGGTTTAATTTGCATAATGCTAAATCTATTTTCAGATTAACAAAATTGAAGTAAATTTTCAAAGTTTATATAAACAAAATCATTTTAATGACCTCTAATTTTAGTAAAGTGAATATTTTTATTATTTGGAAATCTTCCTGTTATTTATTTAGAAAATTAATATGAGTACTTTAAATTTTACTTCAGTCTTTGAAGAACTTTATATTTATTTCATCATTTTTTTTTATCCAAAACAAACTGTGCTTCTGTTAAAATTAAGACTTCAAGGGAATCAGATTTCTCAGAATGAACACTAATGGCAGACAAGATACCTTATTCTAACTTTATAATGACAACATAGTTCATCATTAAAAGATTTTTTTAAAAAACTTTCCTGTAAATGTATTTTTTTTTTAATCTGTACAGTTTATAATTTATGACAAAATTAAAGTCTTAATTTATGTAAGATCTAAAGAATGTTTGAAGTTCAAGATATCAGCTGTAAAAAATGTATGGTAAGATATTTAAAATCATTATAATTTTATATATTCAGTATTTTAATCTATAAGTTTAATATCTATCTAGTAGTATATTAAAATGTAATAATATATAAACTTAACCAACACCTTAATATTCGCTGAGAAATTATTTTTATTAAACAAACGCTTTCGATCTATTCAATAGATCATCTTCAGGTTTAAATAGAATATTGCTTAAATAGAACAAGAACGGCTGAAAAGATAGAAATTTACAGAAGCAAGCTTAAAGAAAAATGCATTAACACAAGGGACGCGGAGGGTCTTCCNATAGGCAAGGAGAAAACCCGGAAAACTCCAAGCACTGTCTATCTTATCTAGACAGACTTTCCTTTAAAACATTCTAGGGTTCGTGCGCCTCTTGTAAGTTTATAACTGCATATTTCCAAGCCATAGAAAGACCCTCCGCGTCCCTTGCGTTAATGCATTTTTCTTTAAGCTTGCTTCTGTAAATTTCTATCTTTTCAGCCGTTCTTGTTCTATTTAAGCAATATTCTATTTAAACCTGAAGATGATCTATTGAATAGATCGAAAGCGTTTGTTTAATAAAAATAATTTCTCAGCGAATATTAAGGTGTTGGTTAAGTTTGTATTTTCTTCTGCTGAGTACGTGAATGGTTTATAATATATATTTTTTATTTATAGATTTATAATATATAAATAAGCATAAGATTTAAGATGATAAATCTAATCTTGAACATTATTTTTTTGTAATTGATTTTTTGTAAGCATTTGATATAACCAATATCAGAAAAAATGGAAGCAGTCGAGGAGGTTTTGCCTGGTATTAGGAGACAGTAGATTGATAATAATGACATATCAGTGCAATTTATAGTAATTAAACTTTTTTTAATGAAAAGTTTCAATATTTTAAATATTATACAAAAAATGATTAAAGTATTTTAGTTTATAAGAAAGCCTGCCTTATGCAAAATACTTTCAACCAATACAATTATATTTAGGAGAATTTGATATAAAGATGCACCAATTCTTAGTGATCAATTGAAAATGACAATGGTCATCCATCCTATGTTATAGCTGTTCTTAATTAGAATCTGTTCCTGAAGGAGACTAGAGTGGCACCAAAGAAACATCCCACACTCAATAAAGTCCAAATTTGTACACTCAACCGTATAATTAGACCCTATAAGAATAGCTGTAATGACTCAATTAGAAGCTGATACATTATTAGTAAATTTAACTAGAGATGGGAGTGGATAGCATTTAAAGATCATAAAGAGAAAAGTTGATCAGACATTATTGCTTTAATTAATATTGGTCAGTAGTAGTGTACTATTACAAACTTTTACCATCAATAATAATATAAGGATGGAATTAAACAATGAGTACTATGTCACTCAAAAAATATTTTTTTTTTTTTTTTTGAGTGACCATCCTATCCCTGCAGCTATTCTCTTAATGTTTAAGACAGAATTTGTTAATCAGAACAGTAATGTAAAAAAAAAACAGTTTGCTGCTTGACAAATTTGAAAATTTTTATTAAACTCCGATGCCAGATGTTCTATTTAAAACTGGATAATCTAGTGTTTTTACATCTGCAGCTTGTTTTTTTTCTAATGAGTGTTCATGTATGTCCACCATTTTTATGGTAACCATCTGTCAAACCTATTTATAACATCATTAGGTATTTCCCAACTTATATAATTACCTGTCAAGAGTAATTGTGTTTGTTCAGCTATAAAAGACGATCAAATATCAAAAATTTGCAACAATTATGATCAATATTTATGTCAATCTTAAATATTTTAATCATTATTTATAATTCTTATAGACAGAAATTTTAATTAGGTGGTTTCAGCTATTTTACATTTTTTAATTATATAATTTTTCATTAATTCTGACAAATAAAGAAAATAGAACTGATTAATGTCTGTGTTTAAATCTCAAAAAATCTTCAAAGTTATAAATCTTCTATTTCTTAATTTTTATTTGGTATTATAAATTGCAGGATATAAAAAGTTTGTATGGTAATCAACTGGGAATATCATGGTTTATAATCATTGTTTATGTATATTATTACATATTCAAAAGTAACAAAGTTTTAAGCAGAATCATTTAAATAAACGTTTTATAATCTTGCTCGTCACAGAAGCAACACTATAAACTTGCCACTTTTAAATGGTTTAGGTTCTAAGAAAATATTTTAAAGAATTTCTTGTGATATTAACTTGTTTTGTATAATTTAAATCTTTATCTATTGAAATTTCAAAAAATTTTTAGATTAATTATGGTGAATTAGCAGTAAATAGAAAATAATTCCAAATTTATATCCAAATATTAAGAAGTTTATCATATATTATAGAGTGAGATGATATATGGTGCCTAGTTATAATATAAAAAGAAGTTTTAATATATGCAACAATAGTATTTTTAATTCAAAAATATTAATGTAAACAAATTTCTGTTTGCATAGAACAGATTATTAAAAAATTACGAGACATTTTCAAATCAGGTATTTTTACATAAGCATAAATATTCACCTCACAATGCCTGATTATAAATAGCACACTTGTAATATAAAATAATAATTATTTGATTTTATAATACTAAAAAAAATTATTTTGAGAATATTTTGTTATATTCAAACAAAGGTTTGATATGGAAAACTAAAGCTATATATTTACTATCACATTACAAATGCAATTTTACAGCAAGACACAATGTGCAATTCACTGTATAATGACTTAAAAATCACTATATTATGCAATATGGTGATTTTTAAGTGTCATTCTTAAAATTTTCATTTTTATCATATTACATAAACTTTCACTTTGTGCAAAATAATTTCAGCAATTTTTAGAGAGAGAATTTCTTCCAGTAAAAATAACTGGAATATTTGTTATAATTAAAATCAAAATATTTGTAATAAACTGAATAAAATACAACTGAATAAATGAGAAAATTGTGAAAGTGATGTTTGCTACTTCAACAACAAATCAATTGCATCAGAAGTTATTAGTTAAACCAGTATAATTCTTATGATTTCACCAGTTTTACTGCATTTCTCTGTAACATTTTTATTAATAGTAGTATTATGTAAAATGACTGCAAAATTTCAATACATAAGAATGTATCTTAGATCTCCAGTTACACCAGTATAACAATCATCATCAAATACAGAAGATGGAGTGGATGCAGATCCAAATATATTATGTTCTGAAAAGTTCCAAACTTAACAGGTGAAAATCCAGGTGGGAGCATTGTGAAAGGAAAAATTTTTCAACTCCATTTTACAACAGTCAAAGATCTGAAAGTATAAGTGACTACTTTAATATCTTCCAATTGTTGGAATGGAAGAAAGTGGAGGAAACATTAAAATTTGTGCAGAGAATGGGAGTAAATAGCATGAATGGTTGCATATATGTGCAAGCGTGTTAGGCTCTATTCCAATATAACTTTTAAAATCTAACAATAACAAAAAAACATTAAAATATTCTGTAACAATTTATAAACTGTTATTTTAAAACGTAAATTTAAAATAAGATGCTGAATTAAAAAAAGACTAACAGAAATGAAATTTTTACAATAAAAACACTTTATTTTCATTATATCAAAAATAAAGTCAAATGTATGTTACAGTTTTTAACACTTCATTATTCATGTAATTTAAGTACAGGATTTTAAAAAATTTATACATTGTCTTTTTATTTTGAATTACATAAAATATTTTTATATTAAATAATTAATAGTATGAAACTCAAGGAAGACTTACATATCAAAGACAAAAGTGCTATTTTAATTGACTTTTCTGAACTATTTTTGGAGTTTAACATGCTATTATATGTATTATTTTATGCTAAATGCAAGTTTCTATTGTATCTTTGAAAAGATTTTTCCTGTTTTCATACATTTTTTAAAACTTTTTATTTATTCTTTAAATACTAATATAACTTTTTATACACCATAAATAAATAAATAAGCAGACTATAGATTATTACAAATTTTTCTTAATAATTATTTCATTATTTCTCCCTGCTATTTTAAATAATTCTACAGTAATAATGTAATCATTGAATTTAAATCATTTTTCAGTATTAAAATTAGAAAGATAGCAGAAATAAATAAAAATCAAGAAAAAATGTTTAAATAGAAATAATCATTTACAAAGGTAAATCTTTGGGAGATTCTTTCAAGATAAATCATCTTGCTAGAATAAATAAAAGCAGTTATAAAGTGTGGAAAGTAAAGAAAACACTTAAATCAAAAAATTATAAAGCAGTTTTTTTTTGATAGAACATCAAAAATTAGATTTAAATGTCATAACTTGAAATGAAATGTTTACAAATTACTTTTAAATGTCGAAACTTCCATTGAAAATCTAGACGGAGGAAAAGTATTTACTTTATACTCTCGCTTCTTTTACTTGGCTTTTTAATAGTTTTCCAACTTTTGAATGATAACTCAAACAAGATGTTTGTTGCATATAAATTTTGACATTAAACATAGTTTTTGAAGTTCAAATAAAATTGGTCTTATAATTTCTTAGTTTTAATGTTTTCAGATATGTAGAATAGTTGGAAGAAAATAGAACAGAAAAACTGTTTCAAGTCCAAAATTAAATATGAAGAGATAAAGAGAAAAATCAAATGTATTATTTTTGTTTCATATAGTATACATGGTTTCTCAAAAATGTGGAAAATGAATCCCTATTATTTTTAGAATGCAGAAAAATTGGATTTGACTATTAAAAGGTAACTAAATGAAATTACAAAAATCAATAAACAATGCTAAACAAGAAAAATTCAAACTTAATGATATACATCATCATAACATGAATACATATTTAAAGGAAATTATGAGAATGCATGAAAGAAACAAGGAACAATATTGGGTATAGTAGTTTTCAAATGCAATATTCCTGGTATACAAAGTGATTTGAAGAAATCATGCAAGAGATATTGAATTGAGATATATATGAAGAATATAGATGTATTAGAAGAATAATGAATCTAAGAATAAAAATAGATGATAAAGGATGATAATTGTTAGTGTTTTTGTTAAACTAGCATCATTTTCTGTAAGGAAGCATAATTCATTCATTTTGAACTAAGAATGATGATTGAAGATTTATATTTATTAAAGGAGCATTTTATGGGTCCAAGATTCAGAAATTAAAACAAGAGTAATTGAATCTATTGTAGACTCACTACAATATTTATCAAAGTGAAATACCCAATCTTAAGGCATGTTCGTTGTCTTAAAATTACGTACAATTTGACATAATTTTTATATTTAATCATTGCAAAAATATAATTAATAATCTATCAATTTAATGATATGTCAGAAAAGTATAGAGACAATTATTATCATTCATCAATGGAAAGATTCACCAATAAATTGAATAACAAGTGTCATTTACTCAGTATCTACTGAGTAAATAATAATTGTAAAAGTATTACATTTAAAATCATGAATTATATTACACTTAAATGAAGTTAAAACTTTTCTCATTACATTGAATATACAGGGTGTCCAAAAAGTTATTGTGCAGCAAGAAATTTGTAATGACATTAATCATTACAAATTTTTTACTGTGCAGTAACTTTTCAGACATCATGTATAACTTCATACAGATATTACTTAGCTTGTATGATTTAAAATTATTCACAAATCACTAGTGTCAAATTGTATGAACTATTCAAAAAGTATAAGTGATTTGCTTTCATCCTATTATAAGTATAATTAGTGAAATAATTTTTATAATTAATGATTAGTTAAATAAATAAATAGCAAATAGAGAAAAAAGGTATGTATACACGGGCATATCTACATAGGATTAATAGGGCTTAAGCCCTGGGCCCACAAAAATTGAATTATTTTTGTTAATAATATTTCTTTATTTCTTAATTTGTTTTATATATAAGATGTAAAGTTTTTAATTCAACACCATTTCATAAATAAATATATTTCAACTCTGATTTTGATGTTATTAAAAATGAATTTTAAACTCCAATTTAAAGATCTTGATCTAACAAAAAAATGGGGCTCTATTGGACTTCAGTAAGTCCTAGGCCCTGAAAAATCTAGATCCACCCATGTATACAGAATTAAAATTCTCTTTATTATATTCTGTATATGAACAATGTGCAGAATTGAAACATTTTACATACACTTTCATTAATCAAAATCTTGGTCTTTATTTGCCTGAATATCTTGTTCTAAGGCAGCTAAATTGCTCTCGATTAAATCAAAACTGAGTAATGAAAGATTTAAAAATTTAATTTGATCATTCGCTGGAATATTCTCAAATGTCTCTTTATTGACTGTAACTGTTATAGGTAGATCATGCTTTGGTACGTTTTTCTCTTCTTTTACTTTGCTTAATTGTAATTTATAATGAGCACGTGACAAATCTAAGGCTGTATGTAACGGCTTTAAGAAGTTTTCTTCTAAATTTTTCATGAAGGACCAGATTTGCGACACTTTTGTTATGTCTTTGCGAAGAGTTAAGTAACGTAAGACATTTATACTCTCTAAAATTATGTCAGAATATTCTAATAGATCTGTTTCTACTTTATTCGGTAGCTTAGTTGCTATGTTTAAAAACTTTATCAAATTTTTACCTATAAATTCATTTTCATTTAACTCTAGAGACCTGCACATATATATCTTGTAAGTGTTTATTATCAATCCTCGCACTTTTGCTTGTCGCTGGGAGCAGAATTGTGAATAGAGCAAATTATATACTGCTTTTGAATCTAATTTATTTAGATATTGAAGAAACAGATTGCGAGCCTGATAATGTAATTCCTTAATTGGACAATATAAAACAACTTGAAATAATGAATTCAGAAAGGTAGAAAATTCCGGAATATCTAAATACTCGTGGTTGAATGTTCTATCTTCCAAAATCGAAATTAATCTTTCTGCCAGATGAATTCCTTTATAAACAACACAGTTACTTTGCCTAGAAAGTAATGCCACGATATATATTAAATGTCTTTCAAAATTGTAGGAATGTGTAAATACCTGTGGTATGCAGTCAATTCCAAGATTCTCTACAAACACTAAATATGCTAAATTTCCAATAGATAAGTCTGGAGAATATTCATTTCTTTTAATAATATCTTCACTCTGGTCATCTAATAAATTGTATAACAAAAAGAAATTCCCCTGTAACTGAGTGAGACAATTTATAAGCCTTTCACTACACACTCGAGAAGTAGACTTTCCCTTCTTATCATAACTGAGATCCAAATAAACTAAAGGATAAGCCAGTAATTCTAATAAATATTTACATAAAATGCTTCTCTGATGTAATATTCTATCGAAATAGTGCATCTCACAATTTCTACAATTTTCTAATGATACTTCTTTCACAAAAGGATCGAAAAATGGCAAATATGCTCGCATNTTAAATTATTTTGAGTTGATATTAAAATTTGGAAAAGGGGGATATTTAGATTGGTAAAATAAAATAGGTAAAAAAAAAAATCGAATTTTATCCTACAACTTCGGTAGTTGTTTGGGGTACAGTTAAGGTTTTAACGAAGTTCGAGCGAATACATAATTAGCAAAAAACAAAAAATTGAAATAAAGTGATTAAACAAAAATTATTACAAATATCGTAAATAACAGTTCACAAATGCATATATAGAAATATTTTTTGCAGTGGGAGAAATGATCTTCACAATTTAAAATCGATCGAACACACAGTGATATGCTCATATAAACGCGCGCCATCTATCATAGGATAAATATACTATGCCAGAAACCTTCGCGGGAGTATATTAAACAGCTTCCCAAAGTTTCATGGCAATCGTATAAAAGAGGTGATAATGCATGAAGGACATACAGACAGGCATACATTCATTTTTATATATATAGATGATCTGTTTAGCGCCCTCTATTATGTAGTAGCATAATCACTGGTTACATTATAACAGAAATCGCCGGAAATGTACTCTTTTAATTATTCACACTGTGAATGAATAAAAAATATTAGAAATCCAAAAATGAGTGACCAAAAGTACGATAGTGGTGGTGAAGGCTCTAGTACCGGTGTTACTAAAAAAAGAAATATAAACAATTCTACAAACACGAGTGGGAAGCCCTAGCAAAGTTCAAAGGGTGGTTAATCCAAAGTAAAAAAGGGCGACAATTTATACTTTGCAAGCCTTGTAGCAAAGACATAATTATTTCAAGTGGAAAAGACGCTTTACTTAAACATAGTGTCGGGAAATTTCATATAAAAAAAGTGAAGACAATCTCAAGCAGTGGGGTGCCGTCATTAAAAGCGGTGGAAGCGCCGCTTCTCTTGTATTTTCTAAAAAATACATACATATTAATTTTAATTATATGAAAATAATCGCACAAAATTTTATTATAACCNTAAAAAATTTATACATTGTCTTTTTATTTTGAATTACATAAAATATTTTTATATTAAATAATTAATAGTATGAAACTCAAGGAAGACTTACATATCAAAGACAAAAGTGCTATTTTAATTGACTTTTCTGAACTATTTTTGGAGTTTAACATGCTATTATATGTATTATTTTATGCTAAATGCAAGTTTCTATTGTATCTTTGAAAAGATTTTTCCTGTTTTCATACATTTTTTAAAACTTTTTATTTATTCTTTAAATACTAATATAACTTTTTATACACCATAAATAAATAAATAAGCAGACTATAGATTATTACAAATTTTTCTTAATAATTATTTCATTATTTCTCCCTGCTATTTTAAATAATTCTACAGTAATAATGTAATCATTGAATTTAAATCATTTTTCAGTATTAAAATTAGAAAGATAGCAGAAATAAATAAAAATCAAGAAAAAATGTTTAAATAGAAATAATCATTTACAAAGGTAAATCTTTGGGAGATTCTTTCAAGATAAATCATCTTGCTAGAATAAATAAAAGCAGTTATAAAGTGTGGAAAGTAAAGAAAACACTTAAATCAAAAAATTATAAAGCAGTTTTTTTTTGATAGAACATCAAAAATTAGATTTAAATGTCATAACTTGAAATGAAATGTTTACAAATTACTTTTAAATGTCGAAACTTCCATTGAAAATCTAGACGGAGGAAAAGTATTTACTTTATACTCTCGCTTCTTTTACTTGGCTTTTTAATAGTTTTCCAACTTTTGAATGATAACTCAAACAAGATGTTTGTTGCATATAAATTTTGACATTAAACATAGTTTTTGAAGTTCAAATAAAATTGGTCTTATAATTTCTTAGTTTTAATGTTTTCAGATATGTAGAATAGTTGGAAGAAAATAGAACAGAAAAACTGTTTCAAGTCCAAAATTAAATATGAAGAGATAAAGAGAAAAATCAAATGTATTATTTTTGTTTCATATAGTATACATGGTTTCTCAAAAATGTGGAAAATGAATCCCTATTATTTTTAGAATGCAGAAAAATTGGATTTGACTATTAAAAGGTAACTAAATGAAATTACAAAAATCAATAAACAATGCTAAACAAGAAAAATTCAAACTTAATGATATACATCATCATAACATGAATACATATTTAAAGGAAATTATGAGAATGCATGAAAGAAACAAGGAACAATATTGGGTATAGTAGTTTTCAAATGCAATATTCCTGGTATACAAAGTGATTTGAAGAAATCATGCAAGAGATATTGAATTGAGATATATATGAAGAATATAGATGTATTAGAAGAATAATGAATCTAAGAATAAAAATAGATGATAAAGGATGATAATTGTTAGTGTTTTTGTTAAACTAGCATCATTTTCTGTAAGGAAGCATAATTCATTCATTTTGAACTAAGAATGATGATTGAAGATTTATATTTATTAAAGGAGCATTTTATGGGTCCAAGATTCAGAAATTAAAACAAGAGTAATTGAATCTATTGTAGACTCACTACAATATTTATCAAAGTGAAATACCCAATCTTAAGGCATGTTCGTTGTCTTAAAATTACGTACAATTTGACATAATTTTTATATTTAATCATTGCAAAAATATAATTAATAATCTATCAATTTAATGATATGTCAGAAAAGTATAGAGACAATTATTATCATTCATCAATGGAAAGATTCACCAATAAATTGAATAACAAGTGTCATTTACTCAGTATCTACTGAGTAAATAATAATTGTAAAAGTATTACATTTAAAATCATGAATTATATTACACTTAAATGAAGTTAAAACTTTTCTCATTACATTGAATATACAGGGTGTCCAAAAAGTTATTGTGCAGCAAGAAATTTGTAATGACATTAATCATTACAAATTTTTTACTGTGCAGTAACTTTTCAGACATCATGTATAACTTCATACAGATATTACTTAGCTTGTATGATTTAAAATTATTCACAAATCACTAGTGTCAAATTGTATGAACTATTCAAAAAGTATAAGTGATTTGCTTTCATCCTATTATAAGTATAATTAGTGAAATAATTTTTATAATTAATGATTAGTTAAATAAATAAATAGCAAATAGAGAAAAAAGGTATGTATACACGGGCATATCTACATAGGATTAATAGGGCTTAAGCCCTGGGCCCACAAAAATTGAATTATTTTTGTTAATAATATTTCTTTATTTCTTAATTTGTTTTATATATAAGATGTAAAGTTTTTAATTCAACACCATTTCATAAATAAATATATTTCAACTCTGATTTTGATGTTATTAAAAATGAATTTTAAACTCCAATTTAAAGATCTTGATCTAACAAAAAAATGGGGCTCTATTGGACTTCAGTAAGTCCTAGGCCCTGAAAAATCTAGATCCACCCATGTATACAGAATTAAAATTCTCTTTATTATATTCTGTATATGAACAATGTGCAGAATTGAAACATTTTACATACACTTTCATTAATCAAAATCTTGGTCTTTATTTGCCTGAATATCTTGTTCTAAGGCAGCTAAATTGCTCTCGATTAAATCAAAACTGAGTAATGAAAGATTTAAAAATTTAATTTGATCATTCGCTGGAATATTCTCAAATGTCTCTTTATTGACTGTAACTGTTATAGGTGGATCATGCTTTGGTACGTTTTTCTCTTCTTTTACTTTGCTTAATTGTAATTTATAATGAGCACGTGACAAATCTAAGGCTGTATGTAACGGCTTTAAGAAGTTTTCTTCTAAATTTTTCATGAAGGACCAGATTTGCGACACTTTTGTTATGTCTTTGCGAAGAGTTAAGTAACGTAAGACATTTATACTCTCTAAAATTATGTCAGAATATTCTAATAGATCTGTTTCTACTTTATTCGGTAGCTTAGTTGCTATGTTTAAAAACTTTATCAAATTTTTACCTATAAATTCATTTTCATTTAACTCTAGAGACCTGCACATATATATCTTGTAAGTGTTTATTATCAATCCTCGCACTTTTGCTTGTCGCTGGGAGCAGAATTGTGAATAGAGCAAATTATATACTGCTTTTGAATCTAATTTATTTAGATATTGAAGAAACAGATTGCGAGCCTGATAATGTAATTCCTTAATTGGACAATATAAAACAACTTGAAATAATGAATTCAGAAAGGTAGAAAATTCCGGAATATCTAAATACTCGTGGTTGAATGTTCTATCTTCCAAAATCGAAATTAATCTTTCTGCCAGATGAATTCCTTTATAAACAACACAGTTACTTTGCCTAGAAAGTAATGCCACGATATATATTAAATGTCTTTCAAAATTGTAGGAATGTGTAAATACCTGTGGTATGCAGTCAATTCCAAGATTCTCTACAAACACTAAATATGCTAAATTTCCAATAGATAAGTCTGGAGAATATTCATTTCTTTTAATAATATCTTCACTCTGGTCATCTAATAAATTGTATAACAAAAAGAAATTCCCCTGTAACTGAGTGAGACAATTTATAAGCCTTTCACTACACACTCGAGAAGTAGACTTTCCCTTCTTATCATAACTGAGATCCAAATAAACTAAAGGATAAGCCAGTAATTCTAATAAATATTTACATAAAATGCTTCTCTGATGTAATATTCTATCGAAATAGTGCATCTCACAATTTCTACAATTTTCTAATGATACTTCTTTCACAAAAGGATCGAAAAATGGCAAATATGCTCGCATTACATCATTTATTCGGCACACATTTTCATCTAGATCCATTAATTTCCTTTCTTCCCCTTCCAAGTTGTGTTCTTCGGGTGGTGGCAATGAATCAACATATTTGTGAAGTATCCGTAAAGTACCTTCTAAGGATTTTCCTCTTTTATTTGGTAAATTGCAAAGAACGGTTTGCAATGGCATGAGAAGGGATTTAAAATATGTATTGTCAATTATATCATCAGAATTTTCTAAAAATCCAATAAGAATTTCTTTGGAATTTGCTACTTTAGCAAAATGCATTAATATTTCATGACAGTGATGTATATTATCTTCTGAATCTCTGCACCATCGTAATACCTCGGGTAATAAATCCCAAGCATGTTCTTTGACTTTCTCCTCATTATTTTTTTCTTTAATAATTAATAAACTCTCTTCAAATTTTTTATCTTGAAGAAGAATTGTCAATTTTTGCAGGAATTCAGAAGAATCGTTGGTCATTATGCTTATAACTAAATATTCTACAAAAGAAAAAAAAAAACAATATTAATTTTTGAAAAGAAATTAAATCATATAATAAATGTCTAAATTAATAATTGAGATTGAAACTTTTTTTGAAGGTATACATTTCAATAAAGTTTTATAATATACTTTATCAAGATAATTAAAAATCTATAACCTTTTTTAACTCTCAGGTATTCCCAAATATTATCAAAACAAAGTATTGGTCTTGTACAGTAATAGCTAGGATCCTAAATCTTGTACAATATCAAGTATTGTGATATACAAACTTTACATTATACAGTATAAACTAACACAAAAAAATTGGAAGTCCATACTTGTCTAGAACATCACAAGAATCTAAAATCATCACCATGTACCAAATGAGCAATGCAAATATAATTACTGAAGCTCTCAGCCTGTAATTTTAAAATTTCCAGTATCATAGCCAGTATTTCGCCAAAAACCTGACAGCCAAAATTTTTATGGAAATTTCAACAATTTTGACAATTTTTATGGGATTATCTAATATAAGGTGTAGAGAAATGTTAATCTTATCATTTCTGTACACCTATTTTGTATCTTTATTCATTTTACACTTGTACTAATGGAGTAGGGTAAAACAGCAATTCCTAAAATGTAGGGTTACCAATTCACAATTGGATGCATATACATTTTTTTCATAATTACTATTCTGCTTTAAAAAATTGTTAATCAATTGAGTATTGCCTATCAGAATCAATGAAAAGAAGACGTTAGTGAATTTTGTAAGTGCTTATTCATTCTAATATATGAAAGAAAACAAATTATCTAAAAAAAACAACAATTATAAGATAAGAAGCTAAAAATTAGCAATATTTGCCATATATAATCAGTCACTTTTATAATAAAAGTGAACAATTATAAAAAAAAAACAAAATAAATTGCAGAATTTTTTATTGGATTTCCACATAATGAACTTAATGGTGAATATCTATAATTTTGTATAATTTGCAGAAAAACCTTTGCTGGTTTCAAGGTCTTAAAGACATTTGGAAACAAATCAGCCAATGTATGTTGAAAAAGATATGTTTTTCAAAAATGAATTGACCAACTCTCTTAAAACGTTTGAAAAATTAGTATTAAAACAGAGTATAAAACTAAACAATCCTTTACAACATTATTTCTGTTTTAATAATAAAAAACTGATAACTGTAAGCATTGGCAAAAAAAAGCAGACAAATGACAAATACAGCAGACATCACCCTCAAAAGAGCTAATTGCCCACATAAAAAGCAGATAGTTGAGAACTCTGAATTACTAATTAGAAAATTTCATAATGTATAATGTACAATTACATATCAAATTACAGGGCAATTCATATAAACCCAAATTGAAATTATTTTATTATAAATCTTGAATGAAGTGATGAGATTTTCAGGAAGTGTACATTCATTTATGTCAAATGTATCACATCACATCAAGTATTGGAAGTGGCCACCACTTTTGGTCAGGCACATGTCAACATGTCACTGCATATTGTTGATAACATGTGTCAATGTTGCATCATCAATGTTTTGTATCTCATTCCTAATGTTATCCTCTAAGATATCAATCATGGAGAGTTTATTATGGTACACTTCTTTAGATAGCCCTACAAAAAGAAGTCCAGGCTGGTAATATTAAGTGACCATGGTGGCCAGATTCTTAGAGATGACACTCTGGAATTTTCACCTTTGACTCCTGTGATATGTGGAAAGATAGTCACTCCATCTTGCTGGAAGTAATTCTGTGTCAGTTCCACATTATCAAGTTATTCAATAAATTCTGTAAAAATCTGCACTTGTGCAGTGGCTTTCAGAGTTTCTCTAAAGAGAAAGGGATCAACGATCCCCACACTAGATATGCCATGTCAAACTCCCACTTTCTCAGTAGATTATCAGTAGCCCAAATCCTGGAATTTTGTGAGTGTGTAAATCCTGACAAACAAAATCATGCTTTATTTGTAAACCACATGAAATCAAGTATTCCAGACTTATTGTACCAGCTCCTGAAACTAAACAATATTGAACCCTAAATCTTAATAGCTATATGTAATTTGCTATAAATTTTAAGGACTTATCACATCAAGTTTTCAATGGGAAAGATCTGATAAAATCTCAGTGAGCTTTCCAACTGAAAACTGTAGTGTGACAAGTCCTTAAAATTTATAGCAAATTACATATAGCTACTAAGAAGATTTATTGCAATACAGGACAAAAAGCAAATAACTATAATATTGAACCCTCTTCTCTTTATCATGTTCTGCAACTGATGTACTGATGTTACTCTGTACTTTATGCATTCTTTGCTGTCAGCTGACATATTAAGTAAGAGCGTCCTATCTGCCTTGAAAGCAATCATAAAGATTTTTAAAGGCAACTGTTCCAGTCTAGCAGGAACATTCAAAACCTTAGCTTCTGGCATCGGTGGCCAATGTTTGCTTTGTTCATCAAGAAGGGACCTTGTCATTTTCAGTTTTCATACAAAATCATGTACAGAAAGAACACGCTTAACACTGATTCAATATAACATGGTCTGCTCGAAGCCTAAAAAAAAGCTCAAAATTTATGCAGATTTAAATTATCACGGAATTTCATTGATTCGTATATAATATGATTATTTGCAAACACAAACCATCAGCAAAAGGTGGCAAAAAAGTATACTTTCTTTAAATCTATGTTTGTTTGGTGCAATTTTGGAAAAAATATAACATTATGGATGCCATAGGAAATAGCTACTTAGCTTGGCAAGAATTAACTGATAAATGCACGAACGAAGTGTGGAAGAAGTTATGGCTGAAGGTATCCAAGAATTCTCAATGAAAAGAGCCTATCGCTGTATCATTAAGTTGACCAAACTCAACCTAATCAATATAGCAGGACTAGGAGATATAGAAGAGCAGGATATTGAGGAGTTACAACAGGTTTCTGGTGAGAGCCTTACCAACGAAAACCTTCAAGAACTGGCAGAACATGGGATTCATGTGGAACTGGAAAATAGAGATTCTGAAAACGAAGAACCCAAAAAATTTCTCCACACATTTCCTTAGTAAAAGTTTGGTAATATAGGTAACCCCCCTATAACACAGCACTTCTATAGCACGGATTCACTCTAACACGGCTCGAGAATTGGGAACATCCTTGTATAACACGGTGCTTTTATAGCACGGGTTCACTCTAACACAGTTTGGGAATTGGGTAAAACCCTCATACAACATGAAATGTAATAAAGGGTGCGTTCTTTTATACCTCTGCGTAACTCCGCACGAGCATTCTAATTGTTTTTGTAGCTACTTTGAATGCTCTTTCAACAAATAATCCATTTAATGATTAAATTTTTCACTTGGGACCCTTCTTTTGCCTCTAAAAGCTCATTTTAGAATTATAGATTCTTCCATCACGATATTATCGATAGTGCGGGCACCACCATCTTTCTTTCACCATCATTCCTAAATGCCTACAAACAGCAACGCACTCCCATTGCACAGCGACCGCTATTAATGAATGCACCCAAAAACTGTTACCAGTCGATGCTCATGCTGAGATCATCATATAGGATGAATAATCCTCTGGTAAAATATTTACTTAAATAATAAATAAGTATGTTTTTGTAAATCGTCCGATGGAGATAATATGATTAATTCTTTTGAAGACAAAGTCCTTTCCAAAAAATAGGAACCACCATTTATTAACTTTGTGTTCCAGACATTACACTTTTGGCAACTGACCTTTTCTTTTAGGCTACTGGCTGCCAAACAGTCCTTTAAAAAACAAATATATCCAGTTAAAAATATAAACATTTTTAAAAAACAGGAACTGGTGATGTTCAGGCATCTATTTTCCATCATACCTTGCTGGGGTTGTTCCTCATCTACATTTTACCAGCACTTACTTCATTGTAGATAAAAGCCAAAACAACCCCAGCAAGGTATGATGGAAAACAGAAGACGTCCAAACATCACCAGTTCCTGTATTTTAAAAATGTTTATATTTTTAACTGGATATATTTGTGTTTTTTAAAGGACTGTTTGAAGGCCAGTAGCCTAAAAGAAAAGGTCAGTCGCCAAAAGTGTAATATCTGAAACACAAAGTTAATAAATGGTAATTCCTATTTTTTGGAAAGGACTTTGTCTTCAAAAGAATTAATAAATAAGTATTTTACCTATGAAAAAAATGAATAATAAATCCAATGTAAATAAGGATTTAACAGCATGTTTTTTAATTTTTGGAATCTAACCCCCCTTTTCGCACTAGTTCTTTGTTTCGTATAACATAGATTCACATAACATGGCAATTTTTTGGAACATAACTCCCGTGTCATACGGGGGTTATTTGTATAACCAAAATCATTGATCAAATTGTAGTGAATGATCTAGATTTTGAAAGGAGTGCAAAAGCAAAATGAGGCATTTTGGATGCGATCTTCTGCTACCAACATTTGCTTAAGGAAAGAAAAAAACGATAAATGAAACTTTATGACTTTATTGCAAAAGAACAAGAATTTCAGAAAAGTCAGGACCTTCATCACAAAATATGAACTTTACATTTCTGTGTGCATATGTTTATGTGTTATTTAACATATATTATTATACANAACAAGAATTTCAGAAAAGTCAGGACCTTCATCACAAAATATGAACTTTACATTTCTGTGTGCATATGTTTATGTGTTATTTAACATATATTATTATACAAATTAATATAAAGATAACTTAAAATTAAAGTAAAATTTGTTTATTTTTGGTTACGTATTCCCCTATCCCTATTTACTCTATGTTAAAATGACCTCGTTTAACACTGTTTTGCTTAGTGCTTTGTTGTCTAGGAATGCATCCAGTGTTAAGTGTGGTCTTACTGTATTATTGATTTGCCTGACGTGCCACACACCATAAATTCTCTCAAAATGCTGTGGTCTTTTGAGAAACAAGTCAATAACCCAATACGTTTGCACAATAAATGCACTCTTCCAAAAAGTATACAATTTTGTTTTACACTATTCATTTTTGTGCTTCTGCTGCTGTCTAGCAGCCAGTTACAGACTGTGTTCAAAATAAGCAGAGGTAAACTTCCTGAAAATCTCATCAATTTCCATTCGTTAATATTTATAATAATAAATTTTGGTTTGGTTCTAAATATATAAAATATTATAATTCATAACAAATACCATAAATGTTCAATTAGTAAAATATAAACGAAAAACCTCTAAGCTAAAAGAAAATATATTAATTAAAGCAATTGATTCTAACTGGAGATAAATCTTAGCTTAATTCTGAGATTGAAGAATGAAATATCTGTTTATAATCAAAAGAACATTTTAACTAAATTCAATTTGAAATTTCGAATACAAAAATGTAAATTTCATTTACAAATTCTGATATTGTTTTGCGCCAAAAAAAAATCCAACTGACGTAAACGATTTTATTTATGCTCGTTTATAAATGTACAGGGATCTGATAAGCAGACATAAACTCAACGGAACAAGTTTAAAATTTCTTCTAAAATAATAACATTTGTAAAATGTAAACAAACCTCTTAACTTCACAATCACGTGGCTCTTCCTCGCTTCAGTCGTTTGCTTTCAGATGGCGCCACTCGAAAACAGTTGCTGTTGCCAGCTGACAATTATAAAATATTTTTTAATGAATCTTGTTATATTTAAAATTTCTTTCTGACCGAAGTGGTTAAGGCGTCAGACTACTGCTCCGAGGGACCCGAAATCGAATCCGGGCGAATAATCCCAGGAATTTTTCAAGGCGGCATGCCCCGAATATGTCGGGATTGTAGGATTAATAGGATAAGACAACGCAATACGTGGCGATCTGCCAAATTGTCCTTCGAGAGAACTATTTATTAGAAATTATCCTCTGTTTAAGTGTTAGACACGAAGAAAACCTGGAAAACTCACTTGGCCATCCCGTTGGTGACATACGAACCCGCGACTAACTACCAATGTTCACTGTTTTTATCTACTCGGCACTCAGTGTTGCCGCGTCTACCGAATTTTCGGTAGATCTACCGATCTCGGATCCGGTCTACCGATCTACCGATTGAACCACCAAATATACCGAAAAGTTGACGATAATTCAAGAAATATATTTTTATTATCAATGTATCTAAAAATTCTCAATAAAACATTTCTTTGTACAGTACCTTCGTTTCTTATACAGTATATTGTAAAAGACTTTATTGCAATACAAAGTTATTTCTGACTAGCTTACCGTCGCGCATTGCTGCGATCTCAGAAGGAAGGAAATTCAAGCAAACTCATTATGATAAAATTCAATTTACATTTTATCATTTTTATTGAAACTTATTATTCATTTTCATCGGGAAAACATTTCAAAGTGTCGTTTCAATTCTATTTATTTATTGGAGTGTTTGTGGATACACGATATTTTTTGTTTTTCCCTCTGGTGTGTACACGAATAAATCGGAAGGTTTTTCGACGCGTGAGCCGGCCACATACAGTTGTCCATGCGAGAAGCACGGATTCTCCAAATTTAGCCCATACACTCGCAGCGATTGTCAGAAGTGCGATATTCCCCATTTTTATATATATATATTTTAATCCTTTATAATTTTAATTATTTAGTTGCTCCTTTCTCTCTTCATTGGAATGTTGTGAAATTTCTGATAGTTGGATAATAAACCGTTTTATTGTAATTTGTCTTTTTAAATTATTTTGAGTTGATATTAAAATTTGGAAAAGGGGGATATTTAGATTGGTAAAATAAAATAGGTAAAAAAAAATCGAATTTTATCCTACAACTTCGGTAGTTGTTTGGGGTACAGTTAAGGTTTTAACGAAGTTCGAGCGAATACATAATTAGCAAAAAACAAAAAATTGAAATAAAGTGATTAAACAAAAATTATTACAAATATCGTAAATAACAGTTCACAAATGCATATATAGAAATATTTTTTGCAGTGGGAGAAATGATCTTCACAATTTAAAATCGATCGAACACACAGTGATATGCTCATATAAACGCGCGCCATCTATCGTAGGATAAATATACTATGCCAGAAACCTTCGCGGGAGTATATTAAACAGCTTCCCAAAGTTTCATGGCAATCGTATAAAAGAGGTGATAATGCATGAAGGACATACAGACAGGCATACATTCATTTTTATATATATAGATGATCTGTTTAGCGCCCTCTATTAAGTAGTAGCATAATCACTGGTTACATTATAACAGAAATCGCCGGAAATGTACTCTTTTAATTATTCACACTGTGAATGAATAAAAAATATTAGAAATCCAAAAATGAGTGACCAAAAGTACGATAGTGGTGGTGAAGGCTCTAGTACCGGTGTTACTAAAAAAAGAAATATAAACAATTCTACAAACACGAGTGGGAAGCCCTAGCAAAGTTCAAAGGGTGGTTAATCCAAAGTAAAAAAGGGCGACAATTTATACTTTGCAAGCCTTGTAGCAAAGACATAATTATTTCAAGTGGAAAAGACGCTTTACTTAAACATAGTGTCGGGAAATTTCATATAAAAAAAGTGAAGACAATCTCAAGCAGTGGGGTGCCGTCATTAAAAGCGGTGGAAGCGCCGCTTCTCTTGTATTTTCTAAAAAATACATACATATTAATTTTAATTATATGAAAATAATCGCACAAAATTTTATTATAACCACATTATGTATCTTATTACAAATTTCTATACTACACGTGAAAAAAAAAGATTACTATTGTATATTCGAATATTAGTGGCGGTGTGGAATCTCTGTGTTGTCAGATTCCAAAACACCAGATTTGCGCATGCGCTTTACGGAGCACCAACCTCACCCGGTTTAGCCGGTGGAAGCCTACGACCTTGGGTTGATGCTACACATATAATGCTTCCAATTCTATCCGGGACCGGTTCTGGGCTGTTAGCCACCCGCCCGCTAGATATTTGGCCGATTACGTGAATAACGAGTAGATTTATAAAAAATATAATTTCTAAAAATAAAAGATTATCTTTAGATAAGATAAACGAGTAAAATGAACACTCTTTCTTAAACCGATTTCGAGCAATTTATATTAGCAGACAAATAATTAACAAAGATACTATACTTCAGTCTTGTTAAATTAAGGGCTTCTGATGCAACTACCTTATATAATCACATTGCTGAAATCTTTAACCACAATAATATTCGTTACAAAAACAATTTGATAGGGTTTGCATCCGATGGAGCTAATGTTATGATGGGAAGTCACCATTCTTTGATGACACTATTAAAAAATGATATACCTAACTTATATATTATAAAATGTATATGCCATTCGTTTCACTTGTGCGCATCACATGCGTGTCACAAATTACTTTGGTACGTCGAAGATCTCTGCGCGATATTTACAATTATTTTAATTCTAGCCCAAAAAGAGTTTGTGAATTCAGCAATTTCAGCAATTTTGCAAATATAAAGACCCACAAAATTCTACATCCATCGCAAACCAGATGGCTTTCAGTTCATGGTGTGGTAATTTGAATCTTAGAACAGTACGCTGATCTAAAACTATATTTTACTGGTGCTGTCAACAGTAATGATGTCCTTGCTGCAAATAATATACTGCAGAAATTGAATGATCCAGTTTCAAAATTATTTCTAGAATTTTTAGATTATGTGTTGCCTCTATTCAATATTTTAAATATAGAAATGCAATCCGAGTCCCCAAAATTGCATGTTTTGTATGATAATGTTTGCCTCGTTTTGAAAACAATTTATGATTGCTTCCTTCAAAGAAATAATATAATCACTCCAATCGAAAATATTGATTTTAAAAATCCAAGAAATTATTTAGCTATAGCAGAGTCGGTAGATTAACTGGTCTTTCGACTTCCTATCCTCGCTCGTTGCTAAAATCAACTAGAGACAAATGATACCACCAGGGGCACTGCAATCACTGCAAGAGCGCTAGATCGAATGTTTTCTTTTTATTGAAAGATATATAACCTTCGAGTTCGATTTCATAATTTTTTATATGCATTTTATTATAAGAATGAAAAAGCTTTTATTTAAACCCAAAACCAGGTTTATGGATAAATAAATGACACTTAATAAAACATTAAACACCTTCAATCGCTGAGAAATGTTTATTTAATAAAATACGTTCAAACTCATTTACACCCGAGGATGGTTTATTCCATGAGGCTGAAAATGTTAGTGTTTTATTAAATAAACATTTCTCAGCGATGGAAGGTGTTTAATGTTTTATTAAGTGTTTTAAAAATGCTATTATGTGAATTTATTATACGTTAAAACTTTATTATACATACAAACAAATTATATTATACATATTAATAATAATAATTATTATTATTATTTGCGTTATTAAAATTTACTTTAAGTGAGAAATTTTTCTGTTTTTTACTTTCAACTGATGAAATAAATGATTGATTAATCGTTCGCGTGAAAAAATGCAATCGACAAGTAACAAAAAAGTGCAAAAATCTGGAAGTCAAGTAGGACTTGTGACCAGCATTGTCACATCCTATCATCAATGTAACAGAGCACTGATTTAATATATTATCCATTATTGAAAAATAAACATCCATGTTTGGGTTTGTTAATTTTTCGCATACTTTGCTTTCTGCCCAGTACATCAATTGGCAAAGCTTATAGCTTGGATATAACAAACCTCCTCGAGATTTGATGAATGTAAATGTCTTCTCTGGTG